>NC_047050.1:32784934-32923503 GCF_011762595.2 Tursiops truncatus
ATGGCTGGGGCTGGAATCATCTAGATAATTTTAATTCACATGTCTGGCCCTTGAAGACTGGGCCCAACAAGGACTGTTGACTGGAGTGCCTATAGATGGCTGCCCAGGTGGCTTGGACTTCTCATAACGTGGTAGTTAGGATTCAAGATACAGTATTCCAAGAGAATGAGTGTCCAGGGTTGAAGCATTCCACGAGAATCATGCAAAAGCTGCATGACCTTTTATGACCTAGTCTTAGATGTTACATAGCATCACTTTCATTATATACTATTGCAGGTGTTGGAGACCTTTTTCCATAAAGTGTCAGACAGTCAATATTTTAGGCTTTACAAGCCATACAGTCTCTTTTGCAACTACTTAGCTCTGCTGCTGTGATGTGAAAACAGACACAAACAATACATATACTAAGGAACATGGCTGTGTTCCAATAAAACTTCATTTATAAAAGCTGGTAGAGGCCTAGACTTGGCCCACCAGCCATAATTTACTGACCCCTGCTGTATTGTTTGAAGCCATGGAAAGCCTGCCCAAATTCAAGGGAAAATGCCCACATCTGGATGCGAAGAATGGCAATGAATCTGAGACCCTGTATTAAAACCATGACATATGGGATATTTATAAGAGGATCTGTCTGCATACCTAGTTTCTCCCATGTATGCTGGATATGAGGTATTGGGACATCTTACATCTCTGTAAGCCTGGGTCAGGGTCAACGTTGGAATCTGAACTCAATGACCTTGATTTCTGGAATAATCGGTAACTCTGATTATGATTTGCTTACACTCGTTACCCCAATAAATATACCACAAAAGATAGATTTCAAGTAAACAATTGCTTTATGGCAGAGTTTTATTATGTCTCCATTGACTGAATTATTCCATTTTGGTTGGAAAGCATGAGCTTTTTTCTTTCCTAAAGAGATCTGCAACTTTTCAGATGTGGCATTTCATTCTACTGAGAGGATGATGTAGGTTTTTATAAACGGAAAAAGCAGGGCAGGCTGAGCTCACTCAGATCGTACTAATGCTTACAGGAATAACCGAAACTGGAACATAGGCTTCTAGGTTTTCCTGTCCTGTGCTCTTTCCAGTAGGTGCCATTGTCTGCTGGGTCTGGCAGTAATAATTTCTGACCTTTACCTCTCTACGCTATTGTGAAGTGGTTTGGGGCTTTGTTAGCTTTCTTATGAGTTTGTACTAAATTGTGTCCATAAAGTAGGCTGAATTCCTCAGGGAAGGATGATAGCTGTTACTGTGTTATTACTGCAATGTTGTGTTGGTTACCTTTTTTCTTTTCTTTTGTCCAGTTGTATCCTGAACTTAAAAGTTATATTATCCGAAATGAAAGATGTGCATCTGGTAGAAAAGACTAATTTAAGGGATGAAAATTCCTGATGATTGCTTCAGTCAACCCTTAATACACACTGAGCTTCATTAGTAAATAGACAACTCTCAGACCATTCCCTTGGAAGAGGTCGCATAATCAGCCTTTGTGTTGATTTCGCATTCTGTTCCGTAGAGACAGAACAAATTAGAATAATTAGCTGGTACAGGAAAGCACAAAGAACTTTCTTCTGTTTTTGTGATGCATCCCATAATAAGGGTTGAAAATGAGACTGGAGGTAAGAACGTGAAACTCAGAAGGGCAAAGGAGAGAGGATATTGTTTCTTTGAAAATATTCTTTCAGTGTTGGCCCAGAAGAAATATGAAGCTGAGGAAATTTTTTTTTTAATGATGATTTTTGTGTTGATGATGTGAGTGTGGAAATAGTAAGAATCAGGAAGCAAGCATCCTTTTCCACCAAGGACTTGGGAGCAAATGAAACCATAAATACTCCCCGCTCTTGGAAACACTTTTGGAGCAGTAATCAGAGAAGGGTAAAGGCAAAGCCTCAGGGCAGAGGTGTTCAGAGCAAAGGGATAGGAGGAGAACAAAAGGAGAGTGGATATGTTTAGAGCTGTCATTTTGAAATTTACCTGCTTCTGATTCAGTGCTGCTTTGCTGCTCTGTTGGTCCAGTGGAAATCCTCAAAGCAGGAGCAGCCGTATTTTAAAATAATAAGGGTAGAGCAAGTGACTTTAATCCAGGTCTCTTTAGCTCAGAAGGACAGAGGAGAGTGCGAGGAAAGAGTGAGGCCACAAGGAATTGTTCACTGGGTACCTTTTCCCCAAACCTCACTAACTGGGAGAAACTGACCACTGGATTATGTGCCTTGAAGGAAAGCAAATATGTTGAAAGCAAAGAGTGTGGAGCTTGTTTAGAAAGCAAGCTCTATCCTTTGGTCACCTGCTGATGATAACAGCATTGGCTGAGACCTGACCATTTACAACGAAGGCACTTCTGTAGGTAATAAGTTCCAGGAGGGCCCGAACTGAGTATGTCTGTTTCAGCATTTAGCATGGTTTAGCATCTGAGAGGCCGGTACATTATTGGCATATAGTAGACTTAAAAATGGATATTTGTGATTGTCTGAATGAGTGGATGTGTGTGATTCACATCCTATTTGCAGGTCCTATGCCCTGCAATGGATTTTCAGCGTCAGGTTGTGAAAGTATTTATGACGGGGATTGGCATTGTTCCCTATCTAATGGATAAAGATTACACATGAAAGGACTTTACATTGACATCCCAAAAGCCTAATAGGAATTACTTAAGAAAAAAATAAAATTGGATTCTGTATAATTTCTAATTTGTAAGCTGGCCAGAACACTGGTATTTCAGCCAGTCCTCTGGTAGTTCCAATGATGTCCCCATGATCACCCAGGCATAATCAGAATGGCTTTAGGATTTGGGAGCCAAAATGTTCCTCAGTATTTACGGCATTGCTAGTCCATTTAAGAAAACGGACTATTGAAAAAATAGCTTCAGACACAATATGGCATTATATGATTTAGCATGAAATCTGAGAAATATAGAGGATATCTGAAGCCTGCAATGGTAACGTTCCCTCTGCTATTGAAATTATTGTCTTTAAACAGAGATTCTACATCAGTAATGCTATGTATATATTTTTTTTTATGATATTCAGGTTAATTTCCTATTCTCTCTAAGGAAGTAATTGGTTGGTTGGTATGAGAGATGGTGTGGTTTCCAAAGGTGAAAAGTATTATTTTGTTGTAATTTCCATCTACCTAAGGATGGGAGAGGCCCAGGACACTGCAGTCAGTATATTATGTGGAGCAGGTTATATTGTGGTTTCTTTATGAACTTTTACATGTTTATTTTCTATGCAAGTTTGTGTGCTCCTTTTTGAGTTTTGGTAGATAAGTGTTTTGTAACTTTGGAATACTTGGAGTTTATATATATATATATATATATATAACATATATATATATATATTTTTTAATGTAGTAGTTAAAGCCGTGGAGAGTGTACTAGTCTACCTAGGTTCAAATTCTGGCTTTACCCTATGACTTCCCTGTGGCTTCTTCTGCTCATCTATTAAAAAGGAGGATAATAAGACTGCTGTGGTGAGTTACATACTAAGTGCTATTTAAGCATTTGCTATAATGATCATGTATACTCGAAGGCAAGGAACTTGCCCCTTGATCGTCTCTGTATTCCTAGTGCTTAAGAATTCCTAGTGCTTTCCTAGTGCATTGTCTTAGGATAGAGATAGCTCAGTATAGTTCTTCTCACTATAAAGTACTGTTACGTTGAAAGTCTTTGCTTGTGTACTAATAATCTATGACATATCTGCTGAGGACAAGGAAAGGATAAAACTGCAATGGATAACAAAAGATTGTATGATGTAATGCCTTTATTATGTAATTATAAAACTAACAAATGATCATGGTAGAAAATTTGAAAAACTCCTAGACAAAAGAGAGATCAACAAAATTTGGAGTAACTTTCAGAGTGTAGAGCTGTCCATGAATATTAGTGCTTTCATATTTTCTAGGACTTTCAGTAGACTCTGCTTCTTAAGAGTCTATTCATGATATTTTACTTTAATGATGTTTTCATCATGGGGACACACACACACAAAGAAATCTGTTAAAAAAAAAGACAGACAGGTAAATCACTGATGTTGCAGATAGCCACATGAAATAAAGTGAGAAAGGTCAACAAGCTGAAAGGATGTGGAGTAGCATCTCCTTAATTGCTTACATAATTCTGATAATTACCTCTTTGTGGATAAAGTAATTAATGGGGAATCTAATTCAAGAAAAAGATATGAACTGCAAGCCTTCTTGAAGCCAAGTATTTCTTTCCAGAAAAGGTTACTTTCCTCGGCCGTGCTTCCTTATTACCTGACAGGGAAAGAGTATTGTATGGCAAAGGATCTTCCTGAAGGAGGGTGCTTCCCACACTGATTGTCATAAGTGACTTCGGGATTACTGTTGCTGTATTACCAAAATCTTAAACTAGGATATTTTTGACAAATTTGGTCCTTAGTTAATTTTTAGAGCTACAAACTATCAGATGGCTCTGAAATAACAATTGTCTGGCTATTCTTCAGGGTGATCACAATATGGAAATGACCTTGAGGTGTCACTAAAAAGCAGGAAGGTGTGAGTCTTCCTGAGGTTCCAGAGTGAAATGCGAGTTGCAGTTGGAGTTGGAAAAGAGGCCCGCAACCAAGTGATACAGAAGGAAATGTGAGGTCATCAGGTTGAAGTTAAGGTGAAGAGGCATGAGGAAATGGTCAACTGTTCCAGTATTACAAAGATCATCAAGAAGCATATCCATGAATGTGGTTTGTATTGCAATCTGCTGAAAAAGGGACAAATATCCTGGCCTGGCCTTCATGGAGATTATATTTTATTGATTCTGATAATAGATTATTGTTGAAAAGGGCCTCCTATAAATTATAACCATGCAAAGGCAGCAAGATAATTTTTTCTTTATGTATGTGTTTCTCATTCCTACTCACTTCTATCTTAGGGGAAGAGAAAATCACAAAAAGCAAAAATGTCAATTCTCAGCTATTCATTTTCAAAATAATTTTTTTTCCAAATTCCAGTGGAGGCAATAGGTTAACTGTTAAGATTTGTAAGGCTCAAAAAGCTACATTTTTACAAAGTGTCACCACATTTTATTCTATAAATAATAGCTTTGCAAAGAATATATGGTGATGCAAAGTTGGAAAAAGCTGGTTTTTCTTCCGTGAATGGCTTCACTGTGTTGGGAGAAGAGGCACAGAAGAAATCCAAGTAATTAAACATGGGGTGAGTTTTCCTGATAGGGGACTCTAGTGCTTTAAAATAGACTAGATAATCCTAGGGATAATCTGAGGGTAGAACAGACCAATGCCTCATTTCCAATCTGGTACCCTGGAAGAAAACTGTATTTTCTTTAAGGTCTGGAGAGGTTTTTCTTCTGCTTTGTTTTGGTTTTGGTTCATTTTGTAATCAACCTTATTAAGGTATCATTTACATGCAATAAAATGCAGACATTTTTAGTCAACGGTTCACTGACTTTTAATTAATGTATACATTTGTATAACTAGCACCCCCATAAAGATAGATAACAATTCTAAAACCCTAGAAAGTTTCCTCCCAGGCTTTTGCAAAATTATCCCCATCTCCCACCCAAAGGCAACCACGGATCTGTTTTTTATCTTTAGAGATGACTTTTGCCGAGTTTACAATTTCATGTAAGTTGAATAATACAGTAGGTGCCCTTCTGATCTGGCTTCACTTGCTCAGCATATGGTTTTTGAGATTCATTCATGTTGGGATGTTTTAAATCAGGACTTTAGCCTGGGTGGCTGATGTTGTCTGAAGGCACCTATAGGTACATCTGAGTCTCTGGCATTGTCACTGTCTGTTCTTGGCTCAGTATTTTCAACTTTACTAAGAAGCACAAGGTTGAAGTAATGAAGATCACTGTCAGTATAATGGATGTGAAGTGGGTTCTGTTATATAATATTCTCAGCATAAACTGATCTGCTTGGAATCATTGTGTTGATAATGGACAAGGATACTCTTCCTCCAAAAACCTTGATACTATAAAACTTCTAAAGGACGCTGTCCTAGGACTCTTTTAATTTTCATGTTTTGGGAAACATTTCTGGAGAATTCAAATGCTCGCAACCTGAAAGAAGCAATTATTCACCTGAAAGCTGACTCTGCTAAAGTTGAGTTGTCCGACCTTTACATGCTGATAGAACCCAAATAGCCTTGCAAAACAATGCTCTCTTGTTGGATATAAGCATATAGATTGCTTAAGATGGACGTGTATATGCAGTAAAGTGAAAAAACAGAGAATCTTTGAGTTTCCCTTGCTGGGTTTTGTTATTTTTTCATTTAAGTTTCTATAGCATATGCTAATAATTCAGGGAAACCTCAGGTTAGTTTTAGGTCCACTCTACATAAATGTTGAAGTACTCCATATCCACCTTTCTTCTACCTTCCTTCTTTTCTTCCATCTTTCCAACTTCTTATAATCCATTATACTTAATCCTGCATTTGCTGAGGTGGCAATTAGTGTAGGAAAATACTGTGAAATTTTGCTGTTCAGAATGCATGTTGACCAAATTCTATATTGAGAAAAGGTCTGAATTTACCCAGAGTAACCCTTTCTCAGCGTCTTTGAATAAAGGGCATAGAAACTGGGCTATATATAATATCCTGACAGGTATGTAGAATTCATAGCAATTGCCCTCAAAGAGCTTACCTAGCGTAGATGCATATGAATGCATTTAATAATTGCTTAACTGGCAGCAGTGCCAACCTACACAGTCTGTTCGGTTTTATATCATTCTCATTACCTGCTGTTTACCACTGTATACATTGCTAATGGTGTGGTTTCTATGCCTTGTGAATTTCTCGGCCAAATAATATGTAACTTATTGCACACTTCAGTGTGGAAGATGGAGACTCCATAACTTTTCGTGTGCTCTTTGCCCCTTTAGAATGTATTACACTGAGATCAGGCAAAGTAATAAATTTATTTCAAATGTGCGGGATAGCTAAACATCAATTAGGACTGATGGGCAATATTTCTTCTTCCAGCAACATAACAGTTTTTAAAGACTAAGCCATTGAACGTGGAGTTACTGAACGTGGGACTTAGTTCACTGGGATCCTTCTTAGAAAACTAAAGGAAAACTTAGATTGGATTTGTGTGGCTTATTCAAGTAGTAACTAATTACCTACATCTTGGTGAACTTAATTTGTCACAATTGTTTGGTATTTTATTAACTCTCTTCCCTTTCTTCCCCAACTCTCACAAGAACGGATCATGAGTATCTTAAAACATACTAAGTCGTCTTCCATCCCTGTTAATCTAACTACAAAAGCACACTTTCCTTATCCAATGTAACTTACTGTCTTTTAGAGTGGCTGGGGTTTTAATTCTCTACAAAATTAAAACCAGCAAAGAGAAACATTTTCAAGGAGCCACCACATTGTAGCGCTTTAGAAAGAAGACTTTAGAATTAAGGGCAACTATATCATTTTATAGATAAAGCACCTGAGGCCTAAAGTAGGCAGGTAACCATCGAGGTCAGGGAAAGGGGTTGAAGATCAGGTTTCCAGAAAGAGTCTAGAGGGACTCAATCTGAGCAGGTCAAAAACTGAAAGGAGGCCACGAATGTTCTGGGAAGGCTGCCATCTGGCCTCAAGTGTGGGATTCAGACAGGGAGTGGACCCCGGGGGAACTGCGCTTCTGCAGTAGGCAGAAAAGTCCACCTCCTCTCCGGAAAGTGCCACTGAAATCAGGGAGTTGAGGGGAAAGAGCAATGAGTTCCAGTCCACCTGAGAAAGCAGGCCAGTCTGATTAACTCTGAATTTAGGCTTATTTCAGATACTTCTTGAGAAAGAACTTGGACAAGAGCAAGTCCCACGCAGCCTCTTTTAAATCCATGCCCAGTATTTTCTGGTGGAGCTGCTTAAACCCTCCAAGTGACTCCAGCATTTTAATTTCACTCTATATTTAATTCCGACAGTTCTATGATTGATTATTTAATGGGCAAATAAGTAGGGTCACAAAAGAGTGTGAATGTATTTTACAGGATGAGGATGGGCGGAGTGGAGCAGTCTGGAATAGGACACCAATAAAAAGGGATCTTGGTAAAGAAGAACGTCTATTAGAAATGGAGAGGAATTCGCAAGAAAATTAGTGCCTGACACCACGCCCTTCTCCCTGCATGTTTAGAAGCTAGTTTCTAATTTTATTTTCGTAGGAGCTGTCCCTGTGATGAATTCTCTTTCACCTCCACACCATTTATCACATGGACATATTGTGAAGTTTGTGTGAGAGAAAGCAAGTATTAGAATGTGTCTTGTAAGGAGCTATAAACACTTCCTGGAACAATCTAGGGTAGAAGGAAAAGGAAAGGAAGGTGGAAACAAAGGAGAAAGACAGCTGATGATGCTGGAGTCTCTCGCTGGGATTTGTGGTATCTCTTTTTGAAACTAAGTACAGAAAGTCAGAACTTGACTGATTGTTTCTTGATCACGGTTTGTTTTCAGTTTTGCTTTTTTCTTGCTCTCTCATCAGTTATTCCAGCCAGTGCTATGTCATTTTCAGTTTCAGTAAGCATGCCTGTCTTGTTTCCATTCGCATTATTCATGCAAACGTTGATTGAACTGATGACCCCGAGTTATCAAGGAAACATTAGATACACCAGTAGATACATTTCTTAATTTTAGAAAAAAATTACCGAGTGAAGGTTAAAATAACTCCTCTTAAATTTGTCATTTTAAAAAAACTTCTCCTAACATACAATACCTCATTGCCTAACAATGCCAGATAAATGAAGAATTCCTATGTATTCATGAATGCAGGCTAGTCTGTATATTTTTTGGCAGGTATGACCGTTACCGAGCGTAACGGCCTGGTTTGCCGGCCATGTCCTGTCTCCTAGAAAGTTGTACTTTCTGTTGTCTTTCAGTTGGTCCATTGGATATCAGAGGTGAATTTATAAAACTATACTTCCCTTTACACTTAGTTTTTTCTTTTGTTTTGTTTTACTTGAAGTATAGTTGATTGACAATGTTGTGTTTCAGGTGTACAGCCAAGTGATTCAGATATATGTATTTCTTTTTCAGATCCTTTTCCATTATAGGTTATTACAAGGTATTGAATATAGTTGCCTGTGCTATACAGTAGGACCTCGTAGTCTATCTACTTTATATATAGTTTACACTTACTTTGTGTGATACACGCTGGTCAGACCACATGATTATTTTCACTTCTGATATAATTTTTTCTGATCCAACCTCAAATCTTTGATAAGATATTTTTTAGCATGTGTGTGCTCTAAATTCAACAGTAGTTATTAGAGATATGGTTTTGCACTAGGTAGTCTTCGTTCTTTTGTTCTCGGCCAACCAACTGAAAGTTCGCTTTTATTTTCTGGTTGGTTTGCTAGATGTTTATGACTATAATAAAAGTCTTACATTTTGTCTCATATCTTAAAACACAATCTGAATTAGCAATGGGTATTGTGCTATACATAGGGGCTGTGATATAAATATTGTATCTAATTTCAAAAACATACAGCCTAGAAGGGAACACAGACACATAAGCAACAATTATGGCAACTGCATTTGTTTACTAAGTGAAATAGTACTGAGATGGATAAAGTGCTAGCAAGCCTTGAACAGCCAAATCAGCTTCAAAAATAGATGCGCAGTTCTTTAAAAATCTTTTTAACATTTTTCCATCTACATGTAGAATATAACTTAGCATAAAAACGGTACGGGTTTTATTTTAAGTAATGTAGCATTTTGACATCCTCATAATGAAATTAAATCCAGAAGGAGGTTTCTCTCCATGATCTCTTGAAATGGTCCTTGATCATCCACAATATTTCCCATCAACACAAAGGTGGTACCAAGGGCAGGAAACTCCAGCATTATTACAGTTTCATAAAGCAAAGTCAATTTTAAGAATATAATGTCCCCAAACTGATAAAGGTCTTGACAGATAATTTCAAGGGAAGCATAAATTATTTTCTGTTTGTCAGAGGGCAAAAATATTTAGGTTGAGTTAATGAATGGTAGAGTTTTTGGTGGAGAGTGTCCTTAAAATATTATGTAGATCTGTACAGTCAACAGATGCTAGCCACATGGCATTATTTATATTTAAACAAATTTAAAAATAAGATTAAAAAATCAGTTCCTCATTTGCATTTGCCATATTTCAAAGATGTTTATTAGCTCCATGTAGCTATTGAATACTGCATTGCATGATACAGATATAGAATATTTTCATTATCACCAAAAATTCTACTGAGCAATACTAAAATTATACCCAGATATTCACAGAGAAGGCAACCAAGTCTCAAAGAAATAATATAACTTCCCCAAGATCACACAGCTGTGTTTTTAAAGAAAAACAAAACGACACAAAGGAAATAGTAACAGAGGCAGTAACGAAACCCAGTAAGTTTCTGGAGCAGTCAAAGTAGGGTTTAAAAGTGCATACTTAGCTGTTAGCAGGGTTGAAGCTCTTGATGGTTGGTAAGATCTACCTGCCTTAATTTGGACATTAGCATTTTCTGCAATGAATTAAAAGCAAAAGATCCTTTCAGCAAATGGCTGCCAGCTCCATATTTTTAGCCACTGCCGTGCTTCCAGGTTATGTTTATCACTTTCATGTACAGGGCACCACTGTGAAATGTGACGGTTTATCTGACCCCAGAGAAATCAAGAAATCTTGTGGGGGTTATGGCTATATTTGAAAAGGTTGATTTTTAAAGGCATCATGTAGACTGGCCCTGTTTTAAAAGGGATTCCTGCCATCAAATAATCAAAATGTAAACTGTCTTCTCACCTTGCAAAAGTCAAAGATAGCCCCTGCATCTTTATTATTTCGTTGAAATCCAAATATTATTTTTCCATTCTCTAACTTGTTTTCCTCACAGTGTGATCAACTATTGCCAAGGAAGGAAAGGTTAGATTTATCAGTCAAAGTTTGCTAAAGGCCCCCTAGGTAAGTGAACCCTCAGGAGAAACAATCGTCATGTATTCTTTTTCTGTTGTTTCAGTATCTTCGTAAAGAGTCATTTCAGTATGTTTGGTTCTGTAGCAGAGGTTCTGTGAAGTGCTTATCTTCCTCAGAGGTCCAGAAAGCCTGCGAGTCTGTGGGTAAAGATGGGTAAGGAGAGAGAGGGAAGGAGGCTAGAGAGAGGCTCAGTGCTGATAAGGACAGTGTTCTAAAGCCTCCTGGGGGTGAGGCTGGGGTGTACAAACACCCACGACTAATCTAGACAGAAACTGAATAATCAAGGGGACGACCACTGTGAAGTCATGTGGTCACCTCTCCCTCTAGAAATAAACATTGCCCTCAGTAAGTCTCCCCCCTGCCCCAGAAGAGCATTAGGAAGGTCTGGAGAGGGGGATTATTGGCAGAAATGGAAAAAGCAGGTTGAAGGGATTAGCCTGGAGCAGAGAGCCCAAGAAACCCAAGCCAGTAGATGGAAGGCAGACTTTTCATGGAAGTCTCCAAGCCCACGTCAAGTTCTGGGACCACCAAGTACAAGTCAAAGAGTGCTCATTTAACCCCTTTGGGCCCCCACGGGAGTGGAGGAAGACTGGACAGAGAGGGAGAAGGGGCCATTGAAGGTACAGTATATACTATGGGATTTAACTCCTCAAAGGCCTCCCAGTAGCTTCAGATCTGCTCAAGAATCCTTCATGTCCTGCTGGTTTGCAGTGAGTGGCTCACAGCTTCAAGGCCTCCTCTGCCAGATGGAGAACTATTTCAAACATCCTGCCTCTATTTTGTACTCTAGCAATGCAGACAGGAAACGTGACCCCATTTTTAGGTTCTAAAGAGAAATTCTAAGTACCTGAAAGACTGAGGAACATGGTGGCTTTTATTTAAGATGTGGAGATAGAGAGCACATACCTGGACTTGGGCCTGCAGCAGCACAGAATTGCACCAAGAGTTCCCTTTATTTTCTCTCGCATCTCTGTTCCTCCTTTTCTCTCTGCTGGATTAGCCATGGGGACTCCAAGTTCTTTCTTGTGTGGTCCTGGTACCAAGATTCTCCTGGGAATTATAAAGCTATTCACCTTCTACATCGAGCACTTCTTATTTTTTCCCCAGCAACACAAGTCATCCTTAAGAAGGGTCAGGGTGCTAGCTCTTAAATATATATTAGTCATCCCTTTGTACATTAAATTCTCTTTCTTGGAGACTGCTCCTGAGATGGTGTTCATCGTGCTCCCAGCTGGCCTCCTGAAGTTCTGCCCTGCCTTCCCCACCAGGTACAGTTCAGGAGCTGCCTACCTCAGGGTGATAGGTTATCTTCTAGTTGCTTTATTCCTTTCCGTTTTACATTTAGAGAGTATAATTGGAATACATAAACTTCTCTGTGACCACAGCTTTATTTGCAACCCACAGGTTTTGTTATGGCATATTTTCATTATCATTGAATTAATAAAATTCTAATTCCCATTGCGACTTTATCTTTGACCTACATAATGATCAGAAGTATGTTTTTAATATCCAACTATTTGGTAAAATATTGGTTATATAGTTTTAAATTTCTCGCTTATTCGGAAACTTGTTTTATAACCAGAATATAGTCAATTTTATAAATGTGCCACGTGCACCTAAAAATTTCTGCGTGATATATATATTCCATCATTGTTGGTGCGGTGTTTTATGTAAATTTAGGCCGAAGTTTTTAATGATGGTATTCAGATCTTCTATAATCTGCTGATTTATTGTTGTGGTTCTATGTTACTGATCTAGGTAATTTAGATTTTTCTATTTCTACTTAGATTTTTGGAATTTCCCTTCATATATTGCATTGAAGTTTAGATTTATAATATATTCCTTCTAAAGTAACAGTGGGTTTTATTATCCTGCCTTATCACCAGTGATACTTTTTGCTTTCAAATCTATGTTAACATTAAAAAATCTTCTTCAATTTTGCTTATTGTTGTTATGCCATAATTGTTGAATCCTTTCATTTTCAATCTGACTCTTGTCTCTTGTAGGTGGCATAGAATTCGGTTTTTTGTTTGTTTCAATAATCCTTGTCCTTTAATTTGAGTATTTACAGTTAATGTATTTTCTTACAGACCGTATACTCCTTGTTTACTATTTGTCCCACCTTGTTATGTTCCTTTTGCTCTTCTTTCTTCGAGATTTCTTCAAATTCCATTTTCCCTTGTATTAGCTTGTTACTTTTACATAAATAGCAGTTACACATGTACCATGACTTATTAGCTCTTTTACTGCTTCTCAAGCAATGCTGAGATCTTAAATTTCTTTTACTACTTTTTCCTCTTCCATTTGTTTTAATGCATTCTAATTTTTGATATATTTTATTATTACCCTTTTGTGTTGTTAGATTTTATTTAGGTTTATCCACTTATTTATCCTTTCTGTTATACATAATTCTTTATAAAGTCCTTATTTTCATCTGTGATAATCTTCCTTCTGCCTGCAGGTCTCCCTTTATAATTTAATTCAGTCAGTTCTGATGAGAAAATATTTTCTAAATTTTGTTTGTCTGCAAATTTCCTTATTGCATCTTTCCTTCCAAACAACATTTTCTCTGCCTCTAGAATTCCCAATGGGCAGTTCTTTTCTTTAGCACTTAAAAATGTTATTCCATTATTTTCTAGTATCCATTCAGTTTCACTGAGAAGTAAGCTGTAATCTTAATCCTATTGTTCCTTTGAAAGTAATCTCTCTTTTTCATCGGGCTGCTTTTAAGATGTCATGCTTTTCTTTGCTGTTTCGAATTGTACTGTGGTGATCTTAGGTGTGGTTTTCTTTGTATTTGTTCTTGTTGCGCTTTTTTAGTGCTTATTGAATTTATGGCTCCATATATTCCTTTTAGTTTTAGAGAACTCTCAGCTGTTAATATTTCTGAAATATTCTTTTCATCCCAATCTCCGTCTCCTTTTTTCTTTGGACTCCAGTTTATACATATGATAAAAATGTTTACTGTGGCCCATATGTCTCAAATGAGCTTATGTGTACTTTTTATTCTTTTCGTTTCCCGTGCTTTAGTCTTAATATTGTTACTACTCTATCTTCCAGTTCACTTACCTCTCTTTACCTGTGTCCAATCCACTACCGAGTTTTAAATTTCATATAATTTTTAATTCTATCAGTTCAACTTCAATCAGTTTATAGTTTCTAGTTGTCAAGTTAAATTCTTCACCTTGTCATCTATTTTCTTGAACTTGATAATATTTACCAAAATATGTAAGATCTTTAATGTTTAGGTCATCTATGATTCTGATTCTGTTTTGTTTTTTATTCTAATTCTCCTTTTCTTGGTAGTCTTGGTGGTTCTTCAGTGAATACCAGACTTGGGATATGACAAGTTGTAGAGAATCTGAATGACATTACAGTTGCCCTTTGGACAACCTGGGTTTGAACTGCACAGATCCACTTATACATAGATTTTTTTTTCAATAAGTAATACAGTACTACATGAGCTGTGGTTGGTTGAATCCTCAGATTCAGAACCACAGATAAGAAGGGCCGACCATAAAGTTATATGTGGATTTTTGACTGCACAGGGAGTCAGCGTCTCTAACTCCAACATTGTTCCAGGGTCAACTGTATTTTCTTGAGGAGAGAATTTCCTATTCTTAGGTAAGGAGCAGAGGGGAAGATCACCTCAGTCACCTGGACCAACTTCATACTCATTTTCCTTCTTTATAAGGTTCAATGTAGATGTTGCATCAACCTTCCTAACACACAGACACACACACACACACAGACATATGTAGAGACTTCCAGTGTCCTAATTCGTATCATTAGTTTTCCATTGGGCCACAAATCTTTCATAGCTTCTGAACCCCAATTTTGTCTCTTCAGCATTATGAGCCAACTAAGTCTTTGCTTTGACTTCAGTTAGCTTTTGTTTGACTTCTTAGCATCTTGTCTTGTCTACCTTTTATACATGGAAAATACTGCAAGGGAACACTGTTGCTGAATCCAGCTCTGTTCTCTGAATCTTTACTCTCTCTGTGATTTTGGTCCTTAAAATTCTAGCTGCCTTGTTATTTCTCAATTCCAACTCTGGTTTCCTTAGTCCTATGACATTGTCCTAAGATCTACTGGCTTTTCTACCTCTTAGGAGCCACATTTGGTTTCTCAGACTTTTGCTCTTCATCAGTAGTTCCTAAATGACTGGGCTAGAATCGCATGTGCAGAATATTGTTCTCACTTCAGTGAGTTTCTTCCTCTATTTTACTTTTCTAGGTCATGGCTACCTCAGTAGCTTTCTAACGCTCACAGTCAAATGTTGCTTATGATTTATCTGGCCTTTCTAGTATGTTTTCCTAAGGTAAACTGATATAGTTGGAAACAGAAGTTTGTACCCACCATTTAAAAAATTCTGTTTTGTCTTTCTATGAATTCTTTTTGTCCCATCTTCTGTCACTTTTTCCTACCCAAAATTCCCATTCTCACAGATAGATTATTTTAAGATTAAAAATTATTATTAAGCTAATACGTTAATTTTGAAAGGAATTAATTTTGCTTTGAACAAGAACACAGATTGGTGAATGGAATATGGAAGATTCCTTAAGACCTTTTTCATCTCTAAGAGTAGTATCCAACCATCGGTACCATCATAAGTTTGTCAACTATGGAAGAAAGCAGTCTTTATAAAATCAGCATTTTTTTTCTTATTTTTTTGGGTGTCACCAGGACTTGCCTTAGACCACAACTCCTGGCAACACCAAATATAAATGAACCCTGTTACCCATGGGCGTTTACTTGGCTCTGCCACCCTAAGATTGGCCTCCTGGCTCCTTAACCCCAGGGGACTCTAAGCCCTGGGCCACATTCTTGAACCCAAGCCCTGCTCCTCTGTCAGTGGGCAGAATAGTCCTGATACCCCCTGGACCAGGGACTGGGCACACGGCCCACATCTGCCACCACACGGGTCAGGGCGAGAGGGAAGAGGGACTTTGACATTCTCTTCTGGTTTCCCTCTGGGGCTTGGAGTCAGATCCAGGCAAAGACCCCTCCCTTCCGTGTGGAGCTCCTGGCCCCTCATTTGCAGCGCCCAAAACCTGCCTCTGGGGAACCCCTCATTTTGCTCCTTTCTTTGGCTGAGGGTGCTCAGGAAGGAAGCACTGCTGAGACCCAGAATCCCAGGCCAGAAGATGCCCAACAAAGTAGGCTAGGCCAGCCCCAGGACATGATACCGGAAGTTCCTCCTAAACAAGACTGAACTCATCACACAGATGGGGAAACTGAGGTCGAAGAGGGCAACAGCTTACTGGCAGAGCCTGGAGCAGAGTCTCTAATGGACACATTCCATGTTACCACCAAAACATGGGATTTCTAGAGTGCAGCTCAGCCCGTGCTGACCCCCCCTCTTAGCCTGGCCACCAAGGTCTCACCTCTATAATCCCATCCCACGACACCCCCTTCCTGTGTCCCACACAACAGCCAGATTAGACCCCTTGCCCTCAGGCTGTCGTTCACAGGGCTCCTTCTCCCCGAAGCTCCTTCTCCCACCTCTGCCTGCCCAAGTTCAACCAGCCTCTTTAGAGTCCGGCTCAATGCCAGCTCCTTCGTGAGCCACCCAGAGCCTTCATGCTCCTCTAACCTTCCGAGGTGCTTTGCCTCCACCCTCACACCTGGTGCTCTGTTGTCCACGTGAGCTGTGGTTACGGTGTGTGAGCTTCCTGAAGCCGCAGACCACCTCCCCTCTGGGCCCCAGCACCTGGCGCAGTACCCAGCACTCAGTAGGTGCTCAGTAAAATCTCCTCCTCATCTGATGCCCTGCCATGTCCTACCGATAACTGACAATAATGCCTATTGTTTACCGAGCATATACCATAAGCCCGGCTCTGGTACTGTCTCCCATCCTCATGTGATGGACCCAGGTCACAGAGGTTGTGTGACTTTCCTGAGGTCACAGCTCTGGAACTGGAACCCCACGGGTTCTTGTGCCTAAATGAGTCTCCTTTCCTTCCCACTCACCTCTTCTAGGTCAGACCACCATCATTTCCTCACCCTGTCCTGTCACTAAAGACTTCCCATGACTCCTTGTGGCCCACTAGACAAAATCTAAACCCCTGAACATGGCATCTAAACTCTGTGACATCTGGCTTCTTCCCTCTTTGCAGCTTCTCCTCTAGTCTCTGAGCATCACCTCAGTTTCCAGCCTACTGTACCTTGATTTACTTGTAGGCTCTGCACATGCTTTGCCCTCTACCTAGAACACCCTTCCCCTACTTTTCCTCCTGTGAACTCCTACACATCTCTCAATATCCAAGATCAAGGGTTACCTTCCATTCTAGTCAGATGAGACAAGCAGCAAACGAATTGGACACAAAATTGAGAGTTCTACGAGGGAAGGACCTGTGTCATCATAGAATCCCCAATGCTTAACCCATAATCCGTGCTCAGTCAACATTTGTTGAATGAATAAATGAATACTCTATATATTCTTGTTGACTAAACGGAGAAATGGCAAAAGAATACAAGGCCACAGTATGCAGGGCTGGAGGTGGAAGGGAAGAGACTGAGGCCAGGAAGGCCAAGGACGTGGTGGAGTACAGTGACAAGTACTTCAGGGGCTGCTCTGCAGCAGAGCCACGCTCTTGGCAGAGGGAGTGTTTGTGAGAGACAGAGGAAGGAAAGTGATGGTGTGAGGGAGGCTCTGAAAGTGTGTGTGTGCACGCACACGCGCATGTGAGAAGGCGGTGGGGATGTATGCGGGGGAGTGTGCGTGTGTGAGTGTGCTGCATTTGTGAATCAGTCTGTGAGAGCGGTGCTGAGGAAGTATGTGAAGGAGTGCGTGTACGTGGCTTGTGGGTCTGTGGCGGAGAGCCCGTGCGTTCTATTTGTGCATGGGGGTCTGCGTGAGAAGGCGAGGGTGTGGGCCACGAAGGCTGTGCCGGAGGTTGTGCATGTCTGCGGGGCGAGGGGGTGGGGACAGTGATTGAGAAAGACAACAAGGAGGGGACACCTGAGGGGGGTGTGAGGGAGAAACCGTAAGTGTGCGGGCGTGGAGGGTGTCGTGAGCACGTGCAGGAGGAGACGGTGTGACCGTGAGTGTGCACGACGCGGAGGGTAAGGTAGGATGTCAGGGCGCTGCTGAGGGTGTGGCTGCATGGCCTCGGCCACGGGCCGGGAGCCAGAGGTGGGGGCTGGCCCTGGGCCCAGGATGGGGGGCTCTGACCGAGCAGAAGGTTCCTCAGAGTTCTCCCTGGAGCCACGGGCGCCAGATCACCACGTCCCCAGGTAGAGAGGTCGAGCAGGAGGCCCAGATGTGTGTGTGCGCCTCACATTTTGTCCACAGCAAAACCTCTGGGCATTTACTTGTCTTGGTCTGTGTCCGGGTGTGCACGCCTGTGCTTGTGTGCGTGCTGCCGGCTGTGTGTCTGTGCCTGTCTTTGTCTCTGTATGTATCTGGGCCTTTGTCTCAGTGTGTGTGGCGGTTGGTCTAGGCTTGCCCACAAGACTGTGTCTGGGGTTATGTGTGTCTACGTGTATCTGTGCCTGTGGGGCACCGGGCGTCCTTGATCTGTGCATGTCTAGGTAGGGCTGCGAGCATCCCCCTGGACCGCCTGTTTGTATCTCTGTCTGTGTGGCCTTAGTGTGAGTGGGAGAACGTTGTGCTTTGGAGACTGTGGATCTAGATCTCGGTGTATCTTTAAGTGTGAGTGTGTGCTTGTGTATCTGCATGTGAGAGTCTGCCATGCGTTGTAGCATGGAAATGCTTATGTGTGTCTGTGGAAGGTGCGTTTGTGAGACCAACGATCTCCGTGTGTCTCTGTGCCTGTGTGTATGTGTGTGTTGGGTGTGAGGGGTTTGTCACAGACTGGTGAACAGGTTAATCTCAGACTCCGTGACACGTGGAATAAAATCACGCTCCCATAATGGAAGAGAACCAACTCTTCACCCTCCGCCCTGGGGGAGCCAGTGGGGGCCAGGGCCAGGCTTAGGCCCCTATGCAGGGCCCCCTGTGGCCTCAGCACCCTACCCCCACCTCTCCTCTGCCACACCAGGCTCATTCTGCCTCCAGAGTGCCCCGGTGCCCATTGCTGGCTGGGCTAGGCTCCAGGACAAGTGACGGAGTCTTAGAGGCCTGTCCTGGGCCCCCCAGCCCCACCCACTGCTGAGGAGGGCCCTGCCCCAGATGGGAGGGCGGGTGCAGGAAGGAATCTTTGGGCCCCTCCTCCTTCCGGAGGGGAGGGATGAGCTGCAGGCCCGACCTGGATCTTCCATCTCTCAGCAACAAGATTCCTGGTGAGCAGGCTGCGAGGCTTGGCAGGGCGCCTGCCGGAGACCCGCCCTCACCCGCCAGGACGCCTGGGTCCCCAGGGCCGGGCAGCAGCGGGTTCCCTGGGGAGCTAGGAGGGCCCCAGAACTTCAGGCTACAGCTGCCCGGGACTATGGGAAAGCCAGACCCTTCCAGGCTCCCACCCCCAACCACAGACGGCTCCTCAGCCCCCCAGGCAAACCGCCACCCTTCTTCTGGCCTCTCCCCAGCCTCAGCCTTTGCTTCAGAAAGCAGACCAGCCACCCAGCACCACCCACTCCCTACCTGAGCCTCAGCGCACACCCAGCCTGAGTTCAAGACCTCACCTCTGGGTTTGAGGGCTCTCAAGGCCAGGACTGTGCTGCTTATCTCAGAATGGGGCTTCTGAGGACAGGGCCATGTGTCCCGCAGCTGTGAAATCCCTCTTGGTCTTAGCACTCCTTCCTGACTGAGCAGTCAGGCACCAGGAGAGGATTTCAAACCCAAGGCTGGGGAAACTGAGGAGGTGAAGCTCTCTGCCCTGCCTACTGTTATGACTCAGAGGCCAAATCCAGTAGTCTAGACACACAAGTTCTTAATTCTGTCCAGCGGCAGTGGCTGCAACTTGTTCTTCCCCATAGGGGGTGCAATTTCGGGGGGGGGAGGCATCAGTTGGAGGGAGAGGGGAATGGGCAGGTGGACCCCCCTCAACCCTCAGACTTGGATGAGCAGCCGGAGAGCAGGTTTGGTAAGAGATTAAGGTCGAGGAGAAGAGAACCCAGACGCTCCAAGATTTATGACCCTAATTCTTCTCCCTTAAATTCCCCTCCAAGTCCCCCAGCCCTAGCCTGGTCCCTCCAGGGTCATGCTGTGGCCCCAGGCCAATGTCAAGGCCTTAACGCATCCATCAGTTGTTGCCAGGGAGTTTCCACCCCAATGGGTCCCAAAGGGAGGAGATCAACTGACACTACGGGCCCAGACTGACGGGGAAGGGGCATGGCCCTAAAGAGGTGGCCAACAGCCCCCTGCCCCCTCCCAGGATGTAGGGGCTCACAACCTCCAGGGAAGAAGCTAGGCTGGTGGGTGGGGTCCAGGAGGAGGTGACCTCCCAGCTCTGGCACCACTCCCAGCCCCGCCCTTCCAACAGGCCAGGAGACCTGGGATCCCATGGGGCCCTACAGCTTACAGGGTGTGTGGCCTTGGGCCCTTGCTGCTCCTCTCCAAGCCTCAGCCTCCCCACCACACAATGCAGGAAGTGGTCTGGATACCCCAGGCAACCCCCTTCAGCTCTGCTCCCTCAGTGCTAAGCCCTGCCCTCTCTCCAGTCCAGGGGTGTCACCTAGAATCTGGGCCAGATGGGGTGAGGCTTTGACAGTTAACTGGAGGAGCCCCTGAAGCCACCCAAGTCAGAGCTGAAGAGCGTATGGTGCTCACTCCTCCACCGCACATCCATTTTCCAGAAGAGTGAACTGAGGCCCTGAGAGAAGGTCGGGGTCTGCGCCAAGACCTGAGTGTTACTGGTGGGATGGTTAAGAGCACGGGCTCTGGGGACAGAAAGACTTAAGATTAAAATGTCAGCTGCAACAGAAACTTGTTATGTGAAGTCCCTTGCCTTCTCAGCCTCAGATTCCTCATCCATAAAATGGGCAATAGTGCCTCCCTCCTACGACTGCTGAGTTGAAATAAGAAAACGCACGTAAAGGGCTCGGCCAGTGTAGCAAACGCTTGGACAGTGGTAACTATCATGACTGTGGGTAGTATTAACACAAAGCCAAGTGGCCGGGGGGAAGGGTAGGTGGGGTCCCGACCTGGCTCATCCTCCAGACCAGGAGGGCCAGCCAAATTCCTCAGAGCCCCCCAGCTGTCTCCCCTCTTCGTTAAAGGCCTCTCATTAGTGAGCCTGGGCACCTGCCCCCCCCACACGTAATAAGCCTCATTAGTATCTTAGCCCCAAGCTCTGAGCCCAGAGTCTGTGCATGTGCACACGCGTGAGGGTGGGGGGCTGCGACAGGCCACCAGCCAGGAGACAGCATCCCCGCCAACCACACCCCCTGCCTGTCATCAGCAGGGCCCGTCACCACCCAGCTTGTCACCTGCCTGCCTCGCACCCGCACCACCTGTCACCCACCCAGCCCATCACCTGCACCACCTGTCAGTCACCCACCCAGCTCGTCACCCACCCAGCCCATCACCTGCACCACCTGTCACCCACCCAGCCCATCACCTGCACCACCTGTCACCCACCCAGCCTGTCACCGGAGCTGCCTGACAGGCCTCTGGGTGGGGGACAGGAGATGGGGAGGAGAAGACCACAGGGGTGTGGAGCTGGGGGCCCCAGAGACCCTGTTAGACCCCCACTTCAGCTCGGCATCCTGCAGCATCGCCATGGCAACGTCTCAGCCGCAACCACTTTCCCAAACATCCCCCCCGCCCCCCAGGCCCTGCTCTTAGCTGAGCTGAGGCTGAGAAGAGCCTTGACTGACAGCAGAATGGGACAGGAAGGAGCTGCTCATCAGTTGGCTGGCCTTGGCCATCCCTGCCCTCTCTGGACTTGGTTACTCCATCTGCAAAATGGAGGGGCTGGAACTAGGGAGGCCCCTGTACAGCGGGTCATCCCTTCCCAGCCTGGATTTGCTGAGCCAGTGGCCAGTTAACCTGTGAAGGCTGGTGGGGGCGGGGTACAAAAGGACAGGGGGTTCTGGGTTCTTCCACACTCCTTTGCCCTGGCCCAGCTCACACAGGCTGGGCCTCTGGCCCAAACTCACATAGCAAAAGAGGAGGAGCAGGCTGGAAGGCAGAGGGGCTCTGCCACAGGACTGCCAGCTGGAGATGATGCCACAGTGGGTGACCCAAGGCTGAGTTGGCCCCCACCTCCAAGCTGCATTATTTATAAAACCCAGAGCTCCTAGCCGAGCAACAGCTGCGGTGCCGCCCCTCCAGGGGGCACAGGCAGCGGTGGAAGGGTGGTGCCTCCCCGGGGGAGCCCCCTGGGGTCCCGGGCTCCCTCCACAGCTGGCTGGGGCAGGGGCTGAGGTGGGAAAGGGGCGGCTGCGCCATCCTTCCCCTCCCAGCCCCCTCTCCTCTCCTCTCTTCCAGGCAGGCAGCGATAGGATTACTTCTGCATGACTGCTTGCTCCACAGGGTTCCAGAGACCCTCCTGCCTGCAGCAATCTTTAAAATTCCTGTAGCCCGGCCTCTCTCCCTTTCTCCCCACAGTGAATGCTCCAGCTTCTACCACAGTGTGCCCGCGGCCGCCACCACCACCAGCGAGCTGGCCGGGGCCCCAGGTCCCCGGAGCCACGGGCAAAGGTAGACCCATCCTCGGGGTGTCCCTCGGAACCCTCTGAGGCCCAGGCCCTGGCCCATCCCCTCCGGCCCCTGGTGCCCGTCCAGCCCCACAGGGCAAGGCTCAAGCTGGGGTCGGGCCTGCCAGCTGCGCCAAGGAGGACCGGCACATACGTGCAAACACACCTGGTGGGTCCTGGCGTGCCTGGCCACATCCTCTGCTGCCAAAACCTGGATGTCCCCACCTCTGCTCTAACCGCCCCCTCCCTAACCTCACTAATCCTTGCTACCCCTGGGGTGGGCAGACAGCTGGGCCAGGCCAGCGCCTGTGGCTCCCCAGGGCACAAGAAGCAGGCAAGAGATCGATCCACTGAATTTTTTAAGGCTCTAATGGAGCCTGCCTCCCCAGACTTGGGGCCTGGGACACAGGCGATCTCTCAGGGACCCCTCCCTCAGCACTGCAGTTGCTTCCTCTTTCAGGTCTAGGGGGTCGGGGCACCTTTCTAGGAGCCTTTCCCCCAACAAGAGAAGAGGCACGAGGGGCCCCTGGGAAAGAGATGGGATGGGGGGCTGTGAGCAATACCCAGAGGCCCCCCCAGTCTCCCCAGCCCTAATGCAGGCAGAGCTCAGCCTCTAAATCACTCCCCTCATGCTGCCCTCTGAGGCGGATTCTGTGCATCTGTAATTAGGGGGTGGAACAGATGGTGGAGATTCCCTTTAAAATCATGCATCTAGTAAAGTAACCTTCACTGTTGGAACTGACTCCCAGGGAGACCAAGCCCCAAGCCCGGATCTGGGGGTGGGGTGGGGTGGGAGGGGAAGCATATCAAGCCAGCACCTTCTCCATCTTTTTTCCTGAAGCTCTAGGCCCAATGTCCCCCTCAGGTGAGCCCAAGAAGAGGGGGATTTGGCAAGCACCTGAGAATGTGCAGGCTGGGGGTAAATCCCCCTGCCCAGACCCCCCCACCCCCACCCATACACGACAGAGTCAGGGCATGGCTGGGTACTCAGAGTTCTTGGCTGACACACCAGGATGACCAGGTGCCAAGAGCCCCCAAGAGGCCCCAAACCCCCAAAGCCCAGGCCAGGGTGCCCAGAGCACAGGGTCTTGGGTGGGGCAGCTTTGAACCAGATGTACAGCCTCACTGTCCAGGAATGAAAGGCCTGGGGCAATGACGGCGGGGTGGAGATGCCTCCCCAGGCAGAGGAGGCTCTGGGAAGTGGGGGAGGACCAGGCAGCCGAGAATGAGAGAGAGCACGGAAGAGTGGGCCAGTGTGTCTGCAAGGCTGAGGCTATCTGGGGGGAGTTTGGGGGAGGGAGGCTGGGGAGGACAAGGTGGGGTGGGGGAGCGGTGATGGAGAGCGCTGAGGAGGGAGGCTGTGCTGGAACGTGTGATGGTGGGAGTGCGGCTGCAGGGTGAGGTGTGGGCGCAGGGCGGAGCTGCTCTGAGGGGTGACTGGGCTGGGGCCCTGTGTGTTTGTGTATGAGTGCGGGACTGGTGTTTGGAGAGGGGTGGGGGCTGTCCCTGGGCCCTTGGATGGCTGAGGAAAGTACTGGAGCTGGAGCTTGCTGGGGAACACACAGAGGACTGCTTGTTTGCGGAGGTGCTGGGATCTGGGGGGGTGTGTGCGTGTGTGGGATGCGCATGCACGTGCACGGCCTGGAAGGTACGAGAAGCTGAGGGGACATTACTGTTCAAAGATGCACCGTGTCTGTGTGTTTGAGGTAAATGGTGTGGCTACAGGGGTGTCCTCCTCTGCGTGGGTGTTGAGGCGGTGTGTGTACGTGTATGTCGCGGGGAGAGTTTGGAAAGGTGTAGGGGGCTGTATCGGTGTGTCTGGGGACGTGATGAGCTGCAGCGGAGGGAAACGCTGGGGCCGTCGGGAGAGTCTGTGGGTGTCTGGTTAGGTGCTGGGACTCTGAGAACCTGAGTGTGTGGAAGGTATTAGGGCTACAGTAGGGTCCTGGGTGTATCTGGGGAGGTGCTGGGATTGGAGGAAGAGTTGATCTGTTTCAGGATGTGGTAGAAGCCTTGTGTGTGTGTTGGGGTGTCTGGGGGTATATTGGGGGTCATAAACATCTGGGTTTTGGTTAAGTACTAGGGCTGTAATATGTGTTTGGGTGGGTAGGCATGTGGTGGTTGTGTGTTTGGGGGCGTGCTGGGGCTGTGTGTTTAGGGGTGCTGGAGCTGTGAGTGGGGAAGTGGTTGTGTATTTAGGAGGTACAAGGGGCTGGAGTTGGGCCCCTGTGCCCAGACAGGTGATGGGGCTGCGGGGTGAGGGCGGGTGCCCCTCTGAGAAGGTGAAGGGCAGAGTCCTGGCCTTTGCTCAGGGGCCCACCTGGGGGCTGCCCGCTAGAGCCCCTCTGCCGGTGGTGCCCGCCCACCCCCAGACCCCACGTCCGGGTGTCGAGACAGGCAGTCCATCTGTCTCTTCCTGTGCCCAGGCCGAAGGAGCAGTGCCGCCTCCTCGCTCCCTGGGGGGGCAGCAGCAGATCCCAGCCCACCCATCTGCCTTCAGATGGTCGAGGCAGGAGCCTCCACAAAGCTGCCTGGAGGGCATCCCTGTGTTTGAAGAGGCACGGGCTGGGGGGTGGGGGGAACTGCACAGCAAACAGTCCTCGTGGAGGCTCCTTTGAAAACCACTGACGCCAGGAGAGACCAAGAGGGAGGACAGGGGCGGGTATGTCTGTCCTTGTACGTCGTGCGGGTCAGCGCCCAACTGTGTGCCTTGGAGCCCCTTCGCATGTGTTCATGCCGGTGGCCTCTGTTCAAGCAGCATCCTTGCCTTGGAAAACAGCCCTCCAACCCAGGCTACGAGCTCACAGCCTCACACAGGCAGCTACCCCCTCATCCATGCACCCTGCCTACACTACACTCACACGCAAACATCCCCCACACCTTCACATCTGCAGAACACTGCACCCTGGTACACATGCCCCTCAGCCCCAGAGTCCCAGTCCTTCACATGTGTACGCCCATGACACACACCCGCACACTGCAAAGCCAGGTACAGCCACATGCACCTGTCACATATGCATGCCTCCACACAGACATACCCGACAAGTAGCTGTCACACCCACACCCACACACTCCACACACCTTGGGGAGTGGATCTCCCTGTCACACCCATATCCCACCTCATATGCACTCAGTCTCTCTCATACACATTGTAACAGACACTCACCATCCCTTATACCTGTACATACGTGCACATGTTTGTACACGTGCATACCCACTCTCACCAGCTCTCAGCTCTTTCACACCAGCCAGTTTCTCTGTGTCCAGGCCAGGCCCTGCAGGAAGGCTGCCACCGGCTGAAAGTGTCTCCTGCCTCCCTGCCCTGCCAGCTAGGTCAGAGTGGGGGGCATACCCCCCCACCATGGCTCCCTGGGGACCCTGATCTTCCCCTCCAGAGAGAAAGAGTCCTCTCTCTGCTCTGGGGTGACTGCCACTGTTGTGTGAGAGTGTGACTGTGTATGTGTGTGTATCAACATGTTTTGAGAAGCCACGATGAGGCCTGTGTGTCACTGCCTGTATGGGTAAGAAAGCATAGGGACAGGTTCACTGGTTATGTTTGTGAGATTCAAGATGAGTGTGAGAGCAGAGACATGTATGCCACAAAATGTGTATTTGTGAGTGTGTGTGAGGCCAGGCCCCTGTGGACAGGTGTGAGTATGGGGGTTGCACTTACACAAGGAGACACACAGTGAGTGTGAGTGGGGAGTGAGTGGGAAGTATTCTGGGATATTTTCTGAGACAAGAGGTATGTACATTTGTGAGTAGGGGTCAGGGCTAGGAGAGGCACCCTCCGCAACTCCTTCCCCGTACAAAGAGATCAGGGGAAAGGGGTCTCTAGGATCTGGGGGAAGTGTGTGTGTGTGTGTGTGTGTGTGTGTGTGTGTGTGTGTGTGTGTGTGTGTGTGTGTGTGTGTGTGTGTCTGTGTGTGTGTGTGTCTTCCTCTCTCTCTTTCTCCCTGACCTCTTTAGCACCTAGAAACTGAGACGGGGGTGGAAGGAATGGAGACTTGGCTGGCCTGGGGGTTTGGGGAGGGAAGGAGGAGAAAACACCTTCCAGATTCTCATCAAATCCTTGTTTGTGGTTTGTAGCCTTCAGTCTCTCCTCTCTCTTTCTCTCGGTCTGGGTTTCCCCCTTTCTTTATCTCTTTCTGCCCTTCCCTCTCTCCCCCATATCTCTCCTTCTCCCATCTCAGTCACCTTGTCTCCCCCCTTGGATCTCCCTGTCTCCAAGTCTCTGTCTCTGTCTGTCTGTTACTCTCTCCCCAGGCCCTTCCATTTTTCTGACTCCTGTCTCTGCCAGCACCTCTGTATGTCCGTCTCTCCCAGCCCTGGTCCATCTGTCTGTCTCTCTCCGTCTGCCTGTGCGTGGGTGTCTCTGTCCATCTGCTCCACCACCCATCTGTCTGGTTGTCTGTGCTAGTCCTTCTAAGGGTGCCCACTCGCTCACCAAGACACCCTCCCCCAGGTCAGCAAAGGCCTCTCCTGGCTCAGGGGGCGGGGAGGGGGTGCAGAGCTGCAGCTTCTGGAAGCTTCAGTAGCAGCTGGCTGACCTGGGAGTTCGGGGCCAGCCAGCTGCAGAAGTGGCCCCTCCCCTGGGCTCCCAAGCCAAGGACCCCAGAGCAGAGAGAGGAGAAAGCAGGGCCTCACTGCAGCTGAGTCTGTGTGTGCGCGCGTAGGGGGAGGCAGGGGGCCTCACTTTGCCTTCACTTCACCGTTCCCCCCAAAGCCAGGCCCTGTAGGAGAGGAAGCTTCAGTGCCCACCTCCCTCATCCCCTCACCAATGGAAGAGATGCTGGGGATCCAGGAGGGAAGGGCTGGGGGATGCCAGGCCTTGGACGAAGCCATAGCTTCCTGTCAGATGGGTGGGAGGGGGGCTCCTTCCCTCCTCCCTCCCAGGCAGTCCCTGGGGATCCCTCCAGTGCTGGTCCCAGCTCCGGACACGAGGGGCCCCATAGGCAGTTCTCACCAGCTCCCACAGGGACCATTCCTACCTCCCAGCTGCCCCAGAGCCTCTGAGCCACAGGGATAAGGCAGAGGGGGGGGGGGGGAATCACAAGGGTGTCTCCTCCCTCCCCAAATGGAGGTTGGCTCTGGACATCTGGAGTTCGTGGCCCTGTCTACGCCCTGGCCATCCTGAGAGGCCCCAGGCAGTCCACCTACCATTGCCAGCCCGGCACCACACACACACACACACACACACTGCACCCCAGCACTCGTGGCCCACCACCGCCACTCCCTGGCCCAGCAACTCTGAGGGCTCAAGAGGAGCCCTACCGCGGAGACCTGCACCCTACACTGACTGGTGGCAGCCTCCAGCAGGGCCCCCGGCACAAAGCCAGCAGCTGGAGGAAGTACCCCCCAACACTTCCCAGGAGGCTCTGTTCCTCCCTCTCTAAGAAGAGCTCACAGTCCAAATCCCACAATAGATGGGGAAACTGAGGAAGGGATGGGATGACACAGTCAGTCATTCTTCCTGAGACCCTGGGGTGGGATCATAAATGAGGAATAGGAAATGAAAAGGACGCCGCAGGGGCAAGAATCTGGCTCCTTCCTGACCTGCCACGGGCAAAGTCCATGCTGGCTGCACAGCCCTGCACAGCCCTACCGCTGGGCCAGGGCCAGGGGCTGGCTCCCTCCCTCTAGAGCTCTCCTTGCCCCTGGCTGGGCCCCCTCCCTCTCCTCACTTCTGAGCAGCCCTCCCTACCCTCTCCCTCCCAGCTCTGGCTCTCCCATCCTCAGCTCTTGGAAGCCTGACTCACTGTTTCCCCTCCTCTCTCCCCTCCCTCCCTCTCTCCCGGCAGCGGCGCCTCCCCCTCCCCTGGGGGGGCTCTGGCCACAAGGGTGCCCGCCTGCTCCTCTCCCCAGGCTCTGGCCCCCTCCGCACTCAGGAGGCCCCCTGCAGCTGTTCCAGCTCTCTAACTACAGAGAGGTGGACGGAAAGAGCCTAGGTCCCAGGCAAGCAAGGGGAGGGGGCCCCTCTAGACTGGATTTCCTCCTGTCAAACAAGGTGGGGGGGGATCCAACCGGATGACACCCCTGGTGTCTCTAACAGTCCTAATGTTCCCCGCTTTTAAAAGCCCGGTGCCTCCTGACAGAGGGCCCACAACCTGTGGGGTGCTGTACCTGCCTCAGGCTCCGCCCCCAGGTCCAAAGAAGAGGTCGGCTCTGTTCCCAGACATTTGGGGAGTGGGGAGACACTGCCCTGGGGCAGGAGCATTAGTCAAGTGACCCCTGGAATCCCCCTGTCTCCCCGTTCTCCCTCCTCCTGTGGGAGAGCTTCCTTCTCTCTCTCTCCCACCTGTCCTCCTCCCTTTTCCCAGAGACCTTTGCTTGTCTCTCCTTCAGATACTATCCTAGCAGCAATTGATCTTGGGTGAGAGGCTCTCAGTGCCCGCTCATTTTGGGCTGTGGGGTGGGGAGTGGCACATGCCTAGGCCTTCTTGGTCCCCTGGATGCCATCTCCAGGGGCTGTGATCCTGGCTCTTCTCCTTGACCGTTTTCTCTCTCACCCCCTCATCCCTGGCTTCTGTCACCATCTTTTCCTCTTTCCACCTCATGTCGGGCTCTCTGGGTCTCTTTCCTCCCCACCTCCCCCAGCTCTCTCCCTGGGGGGCCCATCTGCTGACATTAGCAACAATGTTACCGTTGCTCCCCCCCTTCAGTTCCCAGCTCCACCCTATCCTGGCTTCCCCCTCCCCGGCTCTGTCCCAAGAGACCCAGGGGACCCAGAGGCAGAGCTGGGCTCCATCCCATAATGGTGAGTCTGCTTGACCTCACTAATCACACCAGAAGTGCCTGGGCATCTGGTATGAAGGCATGGCACCCTGTGGTCTTGGGTGGCTGGCCTGAGGCACAGAGCTCTGTATTCCACAAACCAAAAAAAAAAAAAGAAGTTGACTTGGGGTGGGGCAGAGCAGAGAAGAGGGGAAGTGAGGGGGATCAGGTTTGCCTGGAGGAAGCCCCTGTCCAATGGGGAACAGAGGCAAGAGGAGGTAGTGGCTCGAACCAGCGCTCCAGGCTGATAGAGAACAAGCAATGTCCCTCTGGGGCTCTGCCGGTCCAGATCAGCCCCCCCTAAAAAAAAGGTCTTCTGCCAGGGACAGTTTGCCCTCCAAGCCTCCAGCACAGCCACACCAAGCAGGTAAAGATCCCGCGTCTCTGTCTCTTACTCTCCTTTAGAATCCAAATCCATCCTCCCTACAGTACACCTCCACTTAGCTCAGCAGGGGGTTCCATAAGCCTCCCTGCCCCAATCTAACCAGGTGGAATGGGAGGGGACAAAGCCCCCCAGCTCCCAAGCCCCCTCACCAAAGGCCCCATCAAGGGCTGGGGAGCAATGCAAAACAATCCTGGAACCCACGCACCTTCAAACTGAGAAGCAACCCTGTCCATCCACAGCACCTGGGGGTGCTGGGGCTCCCTGCCCCCACGACCCTGTTCCAGAACCCCCAGCCCAGCAACCATAATAAACAGCAAGCTCTTTTTCTTTATGACACCAAATTCCTCCAAGCCGAACAGCTCCTTCCATCACTACCTCAGCCATAGATCACATTAAAAACTCAACAGAGGGCAACTTAAACACATCACATTTGTTTCTCTCTATATTATTTCAATAGTAACGGCATTAAAAATGGATTTTACTACACAAAATAAATATCAACACGTGGGCCGGGAGCCCAGGCAGGGGGAGAGAGCCCACCAGGAGAAGGTCCCTGAGGGCTTGGGCACAGCTTAGGCACTGACCAAGGAGGTGGCTGAGAGGACAGACTACACCTGGGGTGGGGTGGGGTGGGGTGTGGGGGGAATGCCTGGGGAGGGGGCAATGCCCGCCCACCTGGGCACCTGCCCCAATGCCAGACCCAGAGGGACAAGAGTCACTGGTTTGAACTGGTCCCCCAAAGCTCATGCCCTCACTGATCTTTGCAATCTCTGGAGGGTAGGAGCTCTGGGGCAAGAAGTTCACTAGTCTCTAGGGGTTATTCCAACTATTGACACAGCAGAAGAAAAAAATGAATTCAACTTACTATCCAGTTTGATTTTCCATTACTATAAAAATATACATCTGCTCAAAGGAGGGAGATGGCAAGCTGCAGGCACATGCCACCTGGGGGGTCCCCCTGCAGCTCACCACCACAACCCAGCCTGCCCCTCCAGGCGGCAGGGGTGGGGGCTGTGTGTGGGTGGGGGACGACCAACTGGTAATCTGTCACCTACAGCCCCAGCTCACACAGCTACACACACCGGGCCACACGGAACAGGAACAAGCCAACAATAGAAACACCCCAAATGCTCCTGGCAGGACTCTGCCCAGGCCCGGGCGCATGCCCCCGCCCTGCTGGCGGCAGCAGCGGACAAAATGTGGCCACCCTGACCCGGAGGCAAACTTGTCCTCACACCCTGAGCTCTGCACAGGGAACTGGGGCCAAGTCCCGCCTGACACCAACTGGTCCGGCGGGAAACGCCTGCCCAGCCAGACAGGCACAGGCCCCCCAAGGGTCCCTCCTTGTGCTCAGGGGCCAGGCTGGTGCAGCCTGGCCCTACCTCCCAGGGTGACGCCTGGGCCCAAATTCAGCTGGCCCTGCCAGTCAGGCACTGGTGCAGAACGGAGGGCACCAGGCTCAGCCCCGCCCAGCCCCAGGGCCCCCAAGCTAGGAGGGAGGGGGGACTCCCCACCCCTCCACATCTGGCCCTGGCCCCCAGGGTCTGCGGTAGAGAATTCCCGCCCCCGCTTCTCTCTCTCTCCCTCCTCCCTCTCAGTGCCCGCTGCCCGTCTCAGGGACGGCCCCAGCTCCCGCCTCCGGCCAGCAAGGCCCACATCCTTCCTCCCTCAGCTGGCCCCTTCGCCTGGCAGGAGGCTGGGGGGGTCAGGCTGCTGGGGAACCCCTCCAGCTCCCATCAGTCTTCATCCCCAGCCCCCAAACTCTGGGTTGCTGTCCCTTTTCCTGTAGAACAGGAAACAAGGTTATTTCCTAGACTCAGAGCCAGCCCTCTGCCCCTCTGGCTCTGCCTGGGGACCAGGACCCAGCAGGGGAATGCGCCCTTAGCCAGAAAGCAGAGGGATTCTGCAATTCACCCCCAGCTACCGGCCCAGGGGGCTGACAGCTGTCACTCAGCACCCCACCCCCTGGGGAAGAGGGGGCCGATTCCATCAGAGCCTCAGAGGAAACGCATTGATAGGCGATTATTTATTTATTTATGCAAAAGTGAGCCGACTTTGCTCACCAGGTAACCGGGCACGCGGCCCAACCCCTACGGCCCTGGCCGCCCCCAAATCCCTCCTCCGCCCCACACCCGCTCCGGGTCATTAGGTCCCCGCCTCTCAACTCCCAGAGCACCAGCAGAACCTTGGGATTTGGGGGTTGAAGGGGAGGGGCTCCTCCCTCCGCAGTCTCCCCCTTTCCCAGGGCCGTTCCTAAAATCCAGCCTTGTTCTCCGGTCCCACGGTCCCCACCACACACTCAGCAAGCTGGAGAGCAAATTGCAGTTTTAAATCCAAAGATGGAGGGAGGGGGAAGGAGGAGGGGACGCGCGGCAGTGCTGGGCGCGCACCTCGCCCCCGAGCCGGGGGAGCCGCGGGGCGGCCAGGAAACCCGGGCACCCCCCCCCTCCCCGCGCCCCCTTCTCGTCCACCTCCCCCTCCCCCTTCCCGGCGCTGCCTGCCAGGCTTCGAGCCGAGCCCAGCCGAGCCGCGGGCCCCGGTGGAAACAAAGACCGATCGCACCGCGGGCACCGCAGCCACGGGGTCCGGCGGACCGGACCCGGGCGCGCGGAGGGGGCGCAGAGCACCCCCGGTGCGCTGCACAAAAGAGCCCGGCCGGCCCGTCCCCAGCGGGGGTCTAGGGCTGGGGAGGAGGCGCCACTCACCGGAGTGCTGGGCTGTCGGCTCCGTTGGTCCGAGCCAGGCGAGGGGCTTTGGGGGGCGTCTGTCTTCCGGCCGCGGCAGCGACGCGGGCGCTCGGCAGCTTCGCCGCTCACCCTAAAATCGAGATCATATTTCCCTTTGAGTCCTAACACTATGATAATATAATCTCAGTTATGGTATAAAGCAGGTAACTGATTTGAGAAGGGTACTGAGTTTGAGGACATATTGACTGATTCATTCCACAAATACTTTACTAAGCGACTATGCTAAGGGCCTGGGATCCCATGAAACAAAATGCCAGCAGAAGTGAATCTCTTTAATGAAACAAAGTATGTGGAAGACAAATCATTAAATGCTTACTTACAGTAAAGCATGCAATGTATCCTGAAATAGGATATATAAATGACTATATGTCCAGGGCTTGCCCCAAGAGCAAGTCTTCTCTAAATGGATTATTTTCTTTTCTCTTTCTTTACCTTGTCTTCCCCACTTATACCTCTACTCTCTGCTTCAGTGAAAGATATTTCTCCTTTCCACTTCTAGCTGAAAAAAAAACAAGTCTCAGGTGTCAATTTACTATGTAACTGTGGGTCCCTCTCTGTATTACAAAACAAGACTCAGGAGACAGTGAGTCCTGATATCATGACCTCCAAAAGGGTCACAAGGGATCTCTGAAAATTTCAATAGTTTTAGTGTCTTTTCTACATCTTTTCCAATGATTCAGGTATGGAGGTTTCTATATCTTGGGCCTAGAATTCCTTCTACTGAGTGGCGAGTCGATGTGGTCTTAGTGCTTATATCCTATAAGTTCTTTTAATTAGTGTCTTATAGCCTCCCAAAGTGTTTACACACACACACATATATATATATATATATGACTGGCCACCATTTAAAATGAAAAAAATAATTTACATTGCTACTTATCCTCATTGAGTTGCCCATTTAAGAAGCAGAACTACACTGTCAGAGCATTCACTTTTCTAATACCTTAGCCATAGTATTTTAACATATATAGTAGTTCTCAATATTTACAGTGTATTGGAAGCACCATATTAGTCAGGGTACTCCAGAGAAACAGAACCAATAGGAGATATATAATAAATATAATGTAATATATGTAATTGCTTTAACATATGTAATTGCTATTAAACATATTAAATATTAAATATATTGTATATTAAATATAAGCTGGAAACTAGGAAATCCAGGGGTGTAGTTTTCAGAACTGACGTAAGCCACAGTCAGAGGGCAGGGGATCAGATCAAACACTCAGGCAGAGAGAGCAAATTCTCCTTTCCTCTGACTTTTTATTCTTTTGGGGCCCTCAAGAGATTGGATGAGGCCCACCTACACTGGGGAGGGAAATCTGCTTTACTCCATCTACCAATTCAAATGCTAATCTCATCTGGGAACAGACCCACCCAGAAATAATGTTTAGCAAAATATCTGTGTATCTCAGGATATAGTTGAATTGACACTTAAAAATTAACCATTACATTCTGCAAACCTTAAAATATACCAATGCCTCAGTCCAACCCCCAGAAATTCATATTTAATTGGTATAAATTACAGGCTGGGCTTTAAGATTATCAAAAGCTCCCCAGGAGATTTTAATGAATCACCAAAAGTTAAGAACCATTAACATCATAGAACATTTCTTTCTTGATGAGAAATCAAAATGCTTCTCACTTTTAGCGTTGATGCCCTGGGAGAGATATTATCTACCTCTGTAAGGTGCCTTCAGAGTATCCCACTGTACCCCATGTAGTCAGTATTTTCAAACAGGCCACTGCAAACATGTGCCTCCAAGTCTGGTAAAAGTCAATCCAAATATTTTTCCCCAATATGGTAGTAGATGGGCGGAATTTCTTTTATGATCACCACGTTGTATGGTAGGCATAATTATTCCCATGTAGAGGGTGAACTGAGATTCAGAGAAAAATAGGGGTGCATATTGCCACAAAGCTAGCAAATGTAAAAAATTAGGAAAAGGTCAAGTTTTCTGATCCGAGTTAAATAAGTAGTAGGTATCATTATTTTATTTATTCCACAGATACTACTGTCAGGGGTGAGTAGAATAAAAGCAAATGAATAAAAATGTAGTCAGCCTATGAACGGGAAGATTAGCTAGCATCCTTCACACAAAAGACCTGATAGGTATTCGGCCACTAGAGAGGTTTAGTCAGCTGTATTTACAGTCCCATAAATGGAAAGAAGCATCATGACAAAAGGAAATTCTATGAATCCAGGAAAAAACACATCAAATTAAATAAATAATTCACAGGCAGAGCAAAGATTACAGAGTTGGCTCTGATAACAAAGTATCTAAAATAAGTGGTGATGTGTTTCTCCAACCACACAGGCTGCCAGTCCAGGTGCAAAGGAAAATAAATAAAACTATTATAGATCTAGTAAGAGTTAAACAGACAATAAAAACCAACAATGGCGATGAATTTTAAGTTGGTGATTCTTTGAACAATCTTCAAAAGATTTCATTTGCTCTGTTAACGCAATGTCAAGTCCATTTTAGAAATAAAAGAACATTTTTTTGCTTGCTAGAGTTTAGACATAAATCCTCAAACTGTATTAAATCAAGGTGCTTCTAGAATCAGAGCTAAAGATCATCAAGGATTATTAAAGAACTACAGTCACTCCCTCATTTTACAGGTGAGAAACCAAGGTGGTAAATGTGTGATGGGCTTAAAGTCCACATGATTCCCATCAGTGGCCAAGACAAGATTAGAGTGCAGGTCTCCCATTTCCTCTTCACTTAATTATTCATCATTCTTTAGTCATTTTGAGCACAACTAGTGCACTGCTGTTTGAAACCTGACCTTTCCAATGGCAGTCAAAATGCCATACTTTAATAGTGCTTCCACTGTCTTTGATCAGAATATTAAATAACTGGCAATCACGTTCTGAGCTTCTTTCCAGATGAATTATACGTTAAGCTCTATTTCAATATTGATTTGTAATATACTTGAAAGCATGCTGATCTTCCTCTGGTCTCTTCTTACAGTTCTGAGCTACATGAATGCTAGAGTTCCTAAAATTTGTGATTTTCTGAATGGCCATCTCTACTATGTCCACCAACCCAACAACAGTCACTGCTTGTTGCTAGACAGAAAAAAAAAGTTAATAAATTTACAAATGAAATCCTGTGTTCGTTTTTTTTAATGAAAAACAGAAACCTATTTCATTTAGAATCTAAACCCTAGAAGCATACACAGGGCTTAAAGAAATGTATGATTCTTCTATGGAATATTGGAGAATTCTTGTTTAATCAATGGAAGCACATCGTTAGTTTACTCAGGTCCCTAAAAAGGCGGAGGACCTCACTTAAAAGAAACAAGTGACTATCTTAGTTAATGTAAATAGAAATGCATTTCCAGCTTATTTATGGTTGTTCATTTCTATACCATACAGTGGTCTGTTTCTCAGGATATCAGTATAAAAGGCAAACTGATAGGTGAGAGGGTAAGTGGTATAATAAAAAAGTTAAAAGCATGGGCTACATGACATGGACAAGTTACTCAGCCTTTCTAATCTTCCATATGCACATCTATAAAACAGGGAATAAAACATATTACAAAGAGATATGCTTCTCCTCCCACCATGCTTTGGCCTTCACATGTTTGGGAGGCATAGGAGATCCAGTGCCTTTCCCCTCCATCCTATTCTTGGAAGAGGAATTGTTAATGTTATTGGTCAGTAACCAGAACACCTATGGAGCAATGGGTAGAATTATTACATTTGAAAGGGACAAACGTGTCACATGGTTCTGTCCCAGTAGCTCAGCTTATGATTCACAGAATAAGGCATGTTAGCTTAAGCATGTCCCATGACCTAGTCATCTGTGATTTGGGGGCGAGAGAGAGAGAAGGAAAGCCTCAATTAGAATTCCAAAATGAAGTAACAGCGACTAGCTCACTAGTAATAAATAATACTTTGGTCTTTTCTGATGATCGTTTCTTGTGTATGGATCCCTTGGCAGGAAACTTAACCACCCACTTCAGAGGTCTGTTATGAAGTCCGATATGGTATAAAAAGTGCACAGTGCAGTGCCTCATATGCAATAAGCTGTCAAAGAATATTATCTAGATGACCTTGGATTTGCACTTAAATGTTTGTTATTAAATCAGTTTGCATGGGACTAGTATCCAGAGCCTCAGGATAAAGTAGATTCATGTGAGTTAATAAATGAAAAGCTCTCTGAAATTCTAGATGGCAGGTCATGCTAACTCAGGTATGTGGAAGCTGGTGGCTGGGCGTTCCCTCAGGACACGTGTTTTGATGGAATGAGGACTCAGGGTGTAGAAACCAGCTTGGCAGTGGATGGTAAACCATTGCCCAGCACATGCTGCCTCCTGTTAAACAGAAGGCTCTCATGCAAATTGCTTTCTGAATCGTTAGCTGTCGGCAAACCTCATCTCTCCTCCTGCAGCTGTTCTTTCTGATTTTGCCTGCAAACTTTTCATATTGGGCAGGCTCCCAAGCCAAACAAGTTGTCCCTCTGCAGGCTTTGTTCCTGGGGGCGAGAAGTGAACCTCACAGATAAGTCAAAGTAAGGATGCACCATGGACTAATACACACTGAAGGAACAGACTCCTGTAAGCTAAGGTGATGAATGCCTTTGAAAGTAATTTTCATGCGGCTTCCTATGAGAATGTCAGCCAGGCTCCAGAAGTTATATGCTGCAATTTTAAAATTATCTGCCTCTGTAGACTTCTAAAGCTTCTATCAGCTAAGAAGTATCTTTTTTAAAAAAGAAAATATTTTTATATAATTTTAAAGACTACTTTCCATTTATTACAAAATATTGGCTATATTCCCCCTGTTGTATAATACATCCTGGAGCCTACTTTACACCAAATAGTTTGTACTTCCCACTTCCCAATTCCAACTCTTAAATTGCCTTTCCCCCCTCCCCCACTGGCAATTACTAGTTTGTTCTCTATATCTGTGAGTCTGCTTCTTTTATGTTATATTCACCAGTTTGTTTTATTTCTTAGATTCCACATATAAGCGATATCATACAGTATTTATCTTTCTCTGTCTGACTTGTTTCTCTTAGAATAATGCCCTCCAAGTCCATCCATGTTGCTGCAAATGGCAAAATTAATTTCATTCTTTTTTATGGCTGAGTAGTATTTATATATATATGTATGCAAATATATAAATTTAAATTATATATTATATATATATAAAATCTTCTTTATCCATTGATCTGTTGATGGACACTCAGGTTGTTTCCACGTCTTGGCAATCGTAAATAACGCCGCTATGATGCTACGAACATTGGGGTGCATGTATCTTTTTGAATTATAGTTTTGTCTGGATATATGCCCAGGAGTGGGATTGCTGGATCATATGGTAATTCTATTTTTAGCTTTTGAGGGACCTCCGTACTGTTTGCCACAGTGGCTGTACCAATTTATTACATTCCCACCAGAGGAATGTGTGGGAAATCTCTGTACCTTGTGCTCAATTTTACTGTGAACCTAAAAGTTAATTAATTCCCAGCAGCATTAGCAAATAAGACCATGCATTTTTTTAAAAATCTTTTTTTAAGGCATCGTAAATATTTGCTGAATAAAATGAGAAACTCTATCTCGATGGGGTGGATTAAATCAGCAGAAACTAAGCTTCACCTGTGATTTTAGCAGCTGAACTGGTTGAGAAATTCAAAGCAGAACAGGCACAAGTCCTCTCTGAACAAGGTAAGGTACAAGAAAAGGAAGGATGGATGTTGTAGGCAAATCATAACACTCTATCATGGCTAAATATAATATCAGGAATTAAATAACTTGAAATCATATAAAAGTTTCCTTTACTCGTATGCCCCCTCCCGCATAAAGTGGAAGGTGAGCACAAATGTAAATCAAGCAGGCAGAGGCTCCCACTATCTTATATATGAAATCAAAATTTTAAAGTGTTTTCTTCAGAATCCCTTTTGCCTGGGTGCAGAAGAAAAAGTAGCTGATCAGTGCACCCAAAGGTAAAATGAAAAATAGTAAAAGAAAGTTCTACATTTTTGAATTTAAAATCTGAAATACATTTCTTTAACACTCTTCTTATTTATACCCATGTACCTTAAAAACCAAAATTAAAATTAAATTGTATTAGAGCAGAGGAGCAAAAATTTCCAGCCAATCCAAAGGTTAAGTGGTGCCTGATACACTGTTTGAATAAAGTTACGAATCCATATCCAGACTCAGCTAGAAAATTAAAGCGTGCTGTGATCACTCGGTACGAAGAGGGGTCATGGCAATTGATTTTATTTATACACACTTTCATACATAATAATTTATCAAATTTGTCCTATGCCACTTTCCATGCTTATTTAATCCTCATTTAATCTCTACCAAATGAATACTGTGAAACATGTTTAATCATTATTCCCATTTCCAAGATGTGGGAACTGAGGCAGGAAGTATGGTACATCAAAATTCAGAAATTTTGTCACTCCAGATATATCCAGGTCTAGCTCTTTAACCTGTATAATAGTCTTTTTCTCTTTTCCTTGCCATGTGAACCTTTCATCTTCTTCCACTGTCAAATTCAAGTGTTAACTCTAACCTCTCTTGACCTCCGCTATCCACTGAAGGATGCCTTCTGGCTTCCTAGAAAAGCTTCACCATTCTTAGCAGAGTACTTGAGATCTAGCAGGTGCTTTGTTAAGTGAATGAGTTAATAAACATATAAGAGAGCATTCAAATTGCCATTTAAGGGATGGAGAAACAGGCTCTGAAAGATTAAGTAACTTCCTTCATGTAAGGGGTCAAGCTGGAATTCAGATTCTGAAGCCCAAGTGATCATCCTCAGAATAATCTAAGTTATCTTCATTGGGATAGAATATGCTCAGTCTATATCCCTCACTAGACTCTAAGGAACAAGAAGGCAGTACTAGGTACCTAATGCACTTCATTTTGGGTAAATTTTTCATTTATGCAAAAATACTTGTGTAAAGATAGACTAAAGCCTTAAGCTTTCCCTGCTGGATTCCCTGCTCAACTGTGAGTACTCCTGTGATGAAAACTCGCCTAACGCACTGAATGACCTTGACCAAGCAGCTTTCCTTTACAGCCTCCATTTTCTTTTCTGTAAAATACTGTTGACAGGACATGTTCCACCTGCCTCATAGAAATGCGTTTATAAAGCACTTTGGAAATTATGAAGCTTTTTTTTTTTTTTTTTTTTTTCGGTACGTGGGCCTCTCACTGCTGTGGCCTCTCCTGTTGCGGAGCACAGGCTCCGGATGCGCAGGCTCAGCAGCCATGGCTCACGGGCCCAGCCGCTCCACGGCATGTGGGATCTTCCCGGACCGGGGCACGACCCTGTGTCCCCTGCATCAGCAGGCGGACTCTCAACCACTGCACCACCAGGGAAGCCCAAGCATGAAGCTTTCTTCAAAAGCAAGCATTTTAAATGTCATTATTATAGGACTCCTTAAAAGGAGCCTTTTTATGGTGGAAAGAAACCTTAGCTTATCAATTGTGCAACTCAACCACAGAAAATTTAAGGCAGAACATGCATGACACAATAATAATTCCAAATAAATCCTTCTAATAGTTAAGTAAAGAGAAGTCAAAATTCTTCTCTGGACTATTTTGATTTCATACAAAGGGCATCCCTTTAGAAGTTATGGAAGTTCAGATACAGAGCCTCAAACTCTAGATTGCAATGCGACATTTGTTTCTGAACTTCTGCTGCCAGTCTTGCTAACAGTTCACTTGCAATGTAATATATTACTGCATTTCATTTCTAGGCAAGAACATTATTTACTCACAGAAGAAATACTTTCCTGAGGAAAGACTGTCTTTGGAAACTTTCAAGGACATTTGAGAAATGCTTCAGCCCAAGCCACAAAATTATGAGCATGCTTTTGTGCCTCTCTGTTCCCAGGGCACCATTTTTAGAAATCTTTCATTTAAGTTTATTGCAAGCATCCATCTTCCCTTTCCAGAAAAACTAGCAATTAACACAACTTCATTGATTTCCAGTTTTCCTAGGTGTCATTTCATAATGCATATATTGTAAGCAGTTCACATCATCATTTTCATCGCTTTCAACATTTTCCATGTTGTCTCCCTACCTGAATTGTGACTTTTTGTATGGAAAGTTTTATTTATCACTTGCATCTTACTTTGAATAAATCTGAAATCAACATTCAGTATTATTTATTTTTATTTTCTTCAGTATGTTTCTAACTTAGCAAACTATGGGTAAAAATGCCATGTAACAACAATATGTAATATTTACATAGAGCCCATGGAGTGAACATAGTCCTAAACTCTTACCAAATCCTCACCAGACCCTATAAAGTAGGTACTATTAACCCTGTCATTTGATAGATGAGAAAACTGATGCATAAACTGGTTAAGTAACCTGTCTGAGGTCAGATAGCTAGTGATTACTTTCCCCATCACCGCCATTGTTTAGTTAATGCGTCCTTCCCATCTCAGTTCAAATGGCACTGACACAAAAAAGCCTTTCTTTGACCTCCTGAAAATACTGGGTCTCGTTGCTTTTACAGCATCATATGTTTATTATTCATTTCACATATTTGTGTGATTATCTAATTATATTTGAACGTATTTTTCCTAAGGGTAACTCTAGTCCAGCTGTGCTTTCCAAATTATGAAATCCGGGACTACGTGGGCTATGTCTGTTTTGCTTATTACTGTACTTTCAGTATTTGGTGCATGGTAAGTATTCAGGAAATGTGATGGATGGATGAATACAGGACTTTGTAAGGACAAATAAATAAATGACTGGATCAGTAAATTTGGTTGATCATAACATAAACAACAGTGCCATGTTAAAATTTTTCTCTGGGTCTATACACAAACTCTTCTCAGACAGGGTTCCTGTTTGCTGTCTACACTGCCAGTTGGAAGAGAAAAAAGCCAATCAAGGTCTGACTGTCATTATGTGTACAGGCTGAAGCTGATGCATTAGGTTGAGAGACAGGGTGATTTAGGAATAATTTTACTTCTGGCTGAACTATATACAGAACCAAGTCTTACATAATAAAAAAAAAAAATCTACTTTTAATATGTTTGTGTGAAGAATGAAATAGGAGCATCAAGCCCATTAATTGTGATATTCAATTATATTGTCCCATTTCCACATTCATTTCCATGAATCTGGATGCCTTTAGGTCAAGCTAACCCAAGCATTTACACCACCATGATAAATAGTGAAATATCAAAGGATACACAGAAAGAAAATTTCCCAAATTTAGCAGAGAACACATTAGCATGAACTTATAAATCTGACATTCAAGTTCATTGGTGCGCAGAGAACTAAGTGACTTTTGTTAAAGTAGGAAATTTTATGACTATGTGAGGAGGTGAACATTGAGAAAGTGCTCCCTATTTTAAAACCAGGACATTAGAAATATTTTAATGAATTTATTTTTTGCACATCTGCCATCTAGGTGACAGTAAAACTCAATATTTATACATCAGATTTTTAAAACATTGTGCATATATACTCTATACTGCTACAGAATATAAGTTGCCCCCAAATCTCCAAGATACAATATGGGATCAAACAAACAAACAGAATGACAAGAAAAACCAACTGTAATATTTTGACACCTCTTAATTATTAAATAATTATGTTTAGAGAAATAAAAGTTAAAAAATTGTGCTCTGAAGAGTATTTAAAATATGAATGAACCTTCAAGATGGCAGAGGAGTAAGACGTGGAGATCACCTTCCTCCCCACAAATACATCAGAAATACATCTACATGCGGAACAACTACAGAACACCTACTGAACGCTGGCAGAAGACCTCAGACTTCCCAAAAGGCAAGAAACTCCCCACGTACTTGGGTAGGGCAAAAGAAAAAAGAAAAAACAGAGACAAAAGAATAGGGATGGGACCTGCACCTCTGGGAGGGAGCTGTGAAGGAGGAAAAGTTTCCACACACTATGAAGCCCCTTCACTGGTAGAGACAGGGAGCAGTGGGTGGGGGGAAGCTTTGGAGACACGGAGGAGAGCACGGCAACAGGGGTGCGAAGGGCAAAGCGGAGAGCATCCCGCACAGATCGGTGCCGACCAGCACTCACCAGCCTCAGAGGCTTCTCTGCTCACCTGCCAGGGCAGGTGGGGGCTGGGAGCTGAGGCTCAGGCTTCAGAGGTGAGATCCCAGGGAGAGGACTGGGGTTGGCTGCGTGAACACAGCCTGAAGGGGGCTAGTGTGCCACAGCTAGCTGGGAGGGAGTCCAGGAAAATGTCTGGATCTGCCTAAGAGGCAAGACACCACTGTTTCGGGGTGCACAAGGAGAGGGGATTAATAAAGCACTGCCGAAACGAGCTCCAGAGACGGGCGCGAGCCGCGGCTATCAGCGCGGATCCCAGAGACAGGCATAAGATGCTAAGGCTGCTGCTGCAGCCACCAAGAATCCTGTGTGAAGGCACAAGCCACTGTCCACACTTCCCCTCCTGGGAGCCTTTGCAGCCCGCCATTGCCAGGGTCCCGAATTCCAGGGACAACTTCTGCGGGAGAACGCGCGGCGCGCCTCAGGCTGGTGCAACATCACGCTGGCCTCTGCTGCAGCAGGCTCGCCCCGCACTCCGTACCCCACCCTTCCCCCGGCCTGAGTGAGCCAGAGCCCCCAAAGCAGCTGCTCCTTTAACCCTATACTGTCTGGGTGAAGAAAAGACGCCCTCAGGTGACCTACACGCAGAGGAGGGGCCAAATCCAAAGCTGAGCCCCAGGAGCTGTGCAAACAAAGAAGAAAAAGGGAAATCTATCCCAGCAGTGGAATACCTGAATAGACAATGAATCATCCCAAAATTGAGGCGGTGGACTTTCTGTGATTTTGTCTGTATAGCTTTGCTTATACCATTTGTCCTATGGTTCTGTCTGTACGTCTTTTGTTTCTTTGCTTTTCAGTATAGTTTATAGGGCTTGTTATCATTGGTGGATTTCTTTTTCGGTTTGGTTGCTCTCTTCTTTCTTTCTTTTTTAAAATTAATTTTTTAAAAAATTTAATTTTTTTTATTTTAATAACTTTATTTTATTTATTTTTTACTTTCTTTCTTTTTTTCTCCCTTTTGTTCTGAGCCGTGTGGCTGACAGGGTCTTGGTGCTCTGAAGGGTGTCAGGCCTGTGCCTCTGAGGCAGGAGAGCCAAGTTCAGGACATTGGTCCACGAGAGACCCCCCCCCCAGCACCACGTAATATCAAAAGGCAAAAGCTCTCCCAGAGATCTCCATCTAAATGCTAACACCCAGCTCCACTCAACGACCAGCAAGCTACAGTGCTGGAAACCCTATGCCAAACAACTAGCAAGAGAGGAACATAACCCCACCCATTAGCACACAGGCTGCCTAAAATCATAATAAGGTCACAGACACCCCAAAACACACCACAGGATGCGGTCCTGCCCACCTGAAAGACAAGATGCAGCCTCATCCACCAGAACACAGGCACCACTCCCATCCACCAGGAAGCCTACACAACCCACTGAACCTACCTTAGCCATTGGGGGCAGACACCAAAAACAGCAGGAACTACGAACCTGCAGCCTGCAAAAAGGAGACCCCAAACACAGTAAGTTAAGCAAAATGAGAATACAGAGAAATACACAGCAGATGAAGGAACAAGGAAAAAACCCACCAGAACAAACAAATGAGGAGGAAATAGGCAGTTCACCTGAAAAAGAACTCAGAGTAATCATAGTAAAGATGAGCCAAGAGCTTGGAAATAGAATGGAGAAAATACAATAAACGTTTAACAAGGACCTAGAAGAACTAAAGAGCAAACAAACAATGATGAAGAACACAATAAATGAAATTTAAAATTCTCTGTAAGGAATCAATAGCAGAATAACTGAGGCAGAAGAACAGAAAAGTGACCTGGAAGATAAAATAGTAGAAATAACTACTGCAGAGCAGAATAAAGAAAAAAGAATAAAAAGAATTGAGGACAGTCTCAGAGACCTCTGGGACAACATTAAACACACCAACATTCGAATTATAGGGGTCGCAGAAGAAGAAGAGAAAAAGAAAGGAACTGAGAAAATATTTGAGGAGAATACAGTTGGAAACTTCCCTTATATGGGAAAGGAAATAGGCAATCAAGTCCAGGAAGCGCAGACAGTGCCATACAGGAAATATCCAAGGAGAAACATGCCAAGACACATATTAATCAAACTATCAAAAATTAAATACAAAGAAAAAATATTAAAAGCAGCAAGGGAAAACAACAAATAACATACAAGGGAATCCCCATAAGGTTAACAACTGACCTTTCAGCAGAAACTCTGCAAGCCAGAAGGGAGTGGCAAGACATATTCAAAGTGATGAAAGGGAAAAACCTACAACCAAGATAATTCTACCCAGCAAGGATCTCATTCAGATTCGAAGGAGAAATTAAAACCTTTACAGACAAGCCAAGGCTAAGAGAATTCAGCACCACAAAACCAGCTTTACTACAAATGCTAAAGGAAATTCTCTAGATAGGAAACATAAGAGAAGGAAAAAACCTCCAATAACAAACCCAAAAGAATTAAGAAAATGGGAATAGGAACATACATATCAATAACTACCTTAAATGTAAATGAATTAAATGCTCCAACCAAAGGACATAGACTGGCTGAATGGACACAAAAACAAGACCCCTATATATGCTGTCTACAAAGGAACCACTTCAGACACATACTAGGGACACATACAGACTGAAAGTGAGGGGATGGAAAAAGATATTCCATGCAAATGGATATCAAAAGAAAGCTGGAATAGCAATTCTCATATCAGACAAAATAGACTTTAAAATAAAGACTATTACAAGAGACAAAGAAGGACACTACATAATGATCAAGGGATCAATCCAAGAAGAAGATATAACAATTGTAAATATTTATGCACCTAAAATAGGAGCACCTCAATACATAAGGCAAATGCTAACAGCCATAGAAGGGGAAATCAACAGTAACACAATCATAGGAGGGGACTTTAACACCCCACTTTCACCAAAGGACAGATCATCCAAAATGAAAATAAATAAGGAAACACAAGCTTTAAATGACACATTAAACAAGATGGACTTAATTGATATTTATAGAACATTCCATCATAAAGAACAGAATACACTTTCTTCTCAAGTGCTCATGGAACATTCTCCAGGATAGATCATATACTGACTTGTCACAAGTCAAGCCCTGGTACATGTAAGAAAATTAAAATCGTACCAAGTACCTATTCTGACCATAATGCTACAAGACTAGATATCAATTACAGGAAAAAAACTGTAAAAAATACAAAAACATGGAGGCTAAACAATATGTTACTAAATTACCAAGAGATCACTGAAGAAATCAAAAAATACCTAGAAACGAATGACAATGAAAACACGATGACGCAAAACCTACGGGATGCTGCAAAAGCAGTTGTAAGAGGGCAGTTTATAGCAATACAAGCCTACCTCAAGAAGGAAGAAACAACTCAAATAAACAATCTAACCTTACACTTAAAGCAAATAGGGAAAGAAGAACAAAAAAACCCCCAAAGTTAGCAGAAGGAAAGAAATCATAAAAATCAGATCAGAAATAAATGAAAAACAAATGAAGGAAACGAGAGCAAAAATCAATAAAACTAAAAGCTGGTTCTTTGAGAAGATAAACAAAATTGATAAACCATTAGCCAGACTCATCAAGAAAAAAAGGAAGAAGACTCAAATCAATAGAATTAGAAATGAAAAAGGAGAAGTAACAACAGACACTGCAGAAATACAATGGATCATGAGAGATCACTACAAGCAACTCTATGCCAATAAAATGGACAACCTGGAAGAAACACACAAATTCTTAGAAATGCACAACCTTCTGAGACTGAACCAGGACGAAACAGAAAATATAAAGACACCAATCAGAAGCACTGAAATAGAGACCGTGATTAAAAATCTTCCAACAAACAAAAGCCCAGGACCAGATGGTTTCACAGGCGAGTTCTAGCAAACATTTAGAAGAGCTAACACCTATCCTTCTCAAACTCTTCCAAAATATAGCAGAGGGAGAAACATTCACAAACTCATTCTACGAGGCCACCATCACCCTGATACCAAAACCAGACAAAGATGTCACAAAGAAAGAAAACTACAGGCTAATATCACTGATGAACATAGATGCAAAAATCCTCAACAAAATACTAGCAAACAGAATCCAACAGCACATTAAAAGGATCCTACACCATGATCAAGTGGGGTTTATCCCAGGAATGAAGGTATTCTTCAATATATGCATATCAATCAATGTGATAAACTATACTAACAAATAGAAGGAGAAAAACCATATGATCATCTCAATAGATGCAGGAAAAGCTTTCCACAAAATTCAACACCCATTTACGATAAAAACCCTCCAGAAAGTAGGCATAGAGGGAACTTGCCTCAACATAATAAAGGCCATATATGACAAACCCACAGCCGACACCGTTTTCAATGGTGAAAAACTGAAACCATTTCCTCTAAGATGAGGAACAAGACAAGGTTGTTCACTCTCACCACTATTATTCAACATAGTTTTGGAAGTTCTAGCCACAGAAATCAGAGAAGAAAAAGAAATAAAAGGAATCCGAATTGGAAAAGAAGAAGTAAAGCTGTCACTGTCTGCAGATGACATGATACTATACATAGAGAATCCTAAAGATGCTACCAGAACACTACTAGAGCTAATAAATGAATTTGGTTATATAGCAGGATACAAAATAAATGAACAGAAATCTCTTGCATTCCTATACACTAATAATGAAAAATCTGAAACACAAATTAAGGAAACACTCCCATTTACCACTGCAACAAAAAGAATAAAATACCTAGGAATAAACCTACCTAAGGAGACAAAAGACCTTTATGCAGAAAACAGTAAGGCACTGAGGACAGAAATTAAACATGATACAAACAGATGGAGAGATATACCATGTTCTTGGATTGGAAGAATCAACATTGTGAAAATGACAATACTACCCACAGCAATCTACAGATTCAATGCAATACCTATCCAACTACCAACGGCATTTTTCACAGAATTAGAACAAAAAATTTCACAATTTGTATGGAAACACAAAAGACCCTGAATACCAAAAGCAATCTTGAGAAAGAAAAACAGAGCTAGAGGAATTACAATCCCAGGCCTCAGACTATATTACAAAGGTACAGTAACCAAGACAGTATGGTACTGGCACAAAGACAGAAATATACATCAATGGATCAGGATAGAAAGCCCAGAGAGAAACCCACACACATATGGTCACCTTATTTTTCATAAAGGAGGCAAGAATATACAATGGAGAAAAGACAGCCTCTTCAATAATGGTGCTGGGAAAACTGGACAGCTACATTTAAAAGAATGAAATTAGAACACTCCCTAACACCATACACAAAAATAAACTCAAAATGGATTAAAGACCTAAATGTAAGACCAGACGCTATAAAACTCTTAGAGGAAAACATAGGCAGAATACTCTATGACATAAATCACAGCAAGATCCTTTTTGACCCACCTCCTAGAGAAATGGAAATAAAAACAAAAATAAACAAATGGGACCTAATGAAACTTAACAGCTTTTGCACAGCAAAGGAAACCATAAACAAGATGAAAAGACAATCCTGAGAATGGGAGAAAATATTTGCAAATGAAGAAACTGACAAAGGATTAATCTCAAAATATACAAGCAGCTCATGCAGCTCAACGTCAAAAAAACAAACAAGCCAATCCCAAAATGGGCAGAAGCCCTAAACAGACATTTCTCCAAAGAAAATATACAGATTGACAACAAACCCATGAAAGGATGCTCAACATCACTAATCATTAGAGAAATGCAAATCAAAAGTGCAATGAGGTATCACCTCACATCAGTCAGAATGGCCATCATCAAAAAAATCTACAAACAATAAATGCTGGAGAGGGTGTGGAGAAAAGGGAACACTCTTGTACTGTTGGTGGGAATGTAAATTGATACAGTCACTATGGAGAACCGTATGTCGGGTCCTTAAAAAACTAAAAATAGGACTACCATACGACCCAGCAATCCCACTGCTGGGCATATACCCTGAAAAATCATCATTCAAAAAGAGACATGTACCAGAATGTTCTTTGAAGCTCTATTTACAATAGCCAGGACATGGAAGCATCCTAAGTGTCCAGCGACAGATGAATGGATAATGAAGATGTGGCACATATATACAATGGAATATTACTCAGCTGTAAAGAGAAACGAAATTGAGTTATTCATAGTGAGGTGGATTGACCTAGAGTCTGTCATACAAAGTGAAGTAAGTCAGAAAGAGAAAAACAAATCCCATATGCTAACACATATATATGGAATCTAAAAAAAGAAAGAAAGAAAGAAAGAAAAAATGGTTCTGAAGAACCTAGGGGCAGGACAGGAATAAATATGCAGACATAGAGAATGGACTTGAGGACATAGGAAGGGGGAAGGGTAAGCTGGGACAAAGAGAGAGTGGCATGGACATATATACACTACCAAATGTAAAATAGACAGCTAGTGGGAAGTAGCCACATAGCACAGGGAGATCAGCTCAGTGCTTTGTGACCACCTAGAGGGGTGGGATAGGGAGGGTGGGAGGGAGATGCAAGAGGGAGGAGATGTGGGGATATATGTATATGTATAGCTGATTCACTTTGTTATAAAGTAGAAACTAACACACCATTGTAAAGCAATTATACTCCAATAAAGATATTTTAAAATAATAATAAATAAATAAATAAATAAAATGTGAATGACTGTTTTACATGTGGTTCATCACAAAATCATAAAAGTGCAATTCTCCATTGTATATGTTTAAGAATATATTCATGATGCTGACTAAGGTCCTCATATGACTGTGGCTTTGGTCTTGAAACATGGAGAAATTTTTTCTTGAATTTCTATCAAACACAACTACCCAGCTGCCATTAACAAGTGATGTGCAAAGTCAGAGAGGGTCAACGCTTGTAGGATTTGGGAAAATTTTCTCCATTCTGTGAAGTGTTGAAGTCATTTATTGAACACCCACTAAGTGTAAAACAGGGCAGGATACTAAAATACTGAAAAAATGGACAACATATACTTTAAGTCTTCAAAGAGGTGATACTGACATTAAAACATGTGAAAGTAACCAACAAAATGAAGAGTGCTATACTATCATTTTAGATAACAAATATGTGAGTTAAAATACATTTCTATGTGATCAAATATAAGCTGTTATTATTAAGGATTGACAACTATATTTGTATTGAGGAGAACTGTATTGAAGCAGCCTATGAACTTATTAATGGTTTATTGATTGATTGACTTATAGATCTTGGAAAGCAAAAATTTTCTTAAGGTCAAGTTGTAAAGGTAGGAAAGTAAAGACCATGTAGGATTTAAGATTGTGAAGAAGTTGAATGACTTCCTAGGCAGATGAAATAGGGATATATTGGAATATAAGGAAAAGAACCTGTGTTCCAGATAAGTGAGTGCAGTTGGGTGAATGGATATTTGCTGTATGAAAGAAGTGGGGAGAACTACTGGAACTGGATTTTGGTGGATTAGAGTATGAGTATCTTGAATGCCAAGCTAGGGGATTGAGATTCCACCTGGCAGGCTGTTTTTGAAGGATGGCATGCTCAGGAAGCCAGGGCTGAGTAGTTCATTGCTAGTCATAGTCAGGGACTCAATCATTCAGCCTGGTTGTCTAATTTTTCTACTGCAGGAAATTCATCTGAAGAAAGGTTGGGTGGAAGACTGTGACGGGCTGAAGACCACTTATCCTTACCCTTACTACTAAAATCACTAAAATGCTAAACCTTTAATGGAACAGCCTTCTGGCTTGACTAGGAACACTACTTCACAAAGAAAGGATGAAACCAAAAGGTTTATCCAACTCAGACCTAGAAGTGGGGAGAATGGTGGGAAGGCTGCAAATAGTCAATCATTTAATACTGAATGGAGAATTAAGGACTCTAGAACTAACCTTTGGAGAAAAGTAAGAACAGAAAAGATAAGATTTGGAACACTCATTATTATTCCTGTTTTCATATAACAGGGTTTCTTGTCATCCAACTATTCGTTATCTACATCCTAATGTTAAGGTGTCTATAGATTCCAGCCCTTCTAAGTCAGCAAACTGCTCATCCTGTTTCAGAAAATTACTCACTGATGGATTCATAACATAAACATAATACCGTATAATAGAAATAAAATTCAAATCAACTTTAAAGTGAAATTCTGAATTTTAAAGATATAGTATCATGAAGCCATTGTAAATAATACCAGAGATCTGCTGGGTTAAACATACAAAGCCATTGATAAATGAGGATGTGCAGTTAACAATTTAAAAAAGAGATACAATAGAAGTAAAAGAAAAAACAATTGAGTATCAAATAATTAAGAGAAGGCCTTGGAAAACTGTTGAATTTTTACCAGAATTAGCCTGTTTGAGCTGCTAACATTGAACATGCAGGGAAGGACAGTTTACTGTCCCATAAACCAGTTTTGCTGAAATAATCACTCGAAACAGAATGTAATTCTTTTTTTTAATTGTAGCACTTGTGCTTAATTAAAATTTAACCTAAATTTTACTGGCTATAAGAGAAAATATACTGGATTCGTTTATATAATAACATATTTTGACATAAATTTCAAATGAAAATTATTTTCAAATGTATTTTCAATTACTCTTCAGTCACTATTTACAGATGATTTTAAGTATATGGATTTTTTTTTTATGTACAAATCATCCTTGAAAAATAAGGATTCTTTTACTTGAGTAGGACTTATCTTAATCCAGAGATCAGATCTAGGTCCAATAGACAAAATTTTAAAACTTAAAATTTTCTAATAGTAAAAGGCACTTAAAAAGTTAAAACCTCCTAACAGACCAGCATTCCGACTATAGAATCAGCTGATTTATGGGTAGTGAGCATTTTGTTATCAAAATACTCATCCACAGCTGAGTGAGCCTATAGCATGGATACATGGTAGATTTCTGTACCAGAAATTGGATGAGCTTGTGTGTGGATCTCCTTCCAAATGCTAAGATTTCAAGGGCTTAACTGAGACCAGAACAGCATTTTCCAAAGTTGCTAGAAACAAAGAGTCCTTTAAAATGTTCCACTGACAAAGGGTTGTAGAGCCAAATAAAGTTTAAAAACACTTCAGACCAAACTCTACTTAACAGTGAAATTCACAGAGCACATTATAGCTCATTCCACATCTCAAAAGTCCTCCAGTCACGAAACATGTTTAAATTTCCTGAACCCAGGATTTCTCAAGTTTATTTTACTACAAAATCCTTTTTCTTACTTTTTTTTCTTTTTTGTTGACTTCACATTCACTAATGTCCCATGGGAGCATAGGTGCTATTCAAAATATTTAACAAACTTCAAGTGAAGGCACTAAACAATCAGAAGGCTGTCTGACTAATTAGAATGACCGTAAAACTAGTGTTCTTTGGATCACTATTTAGAGGAAAAATCTGGTTTAAAACTGAGATCTTAATTGATAATCTAATGCCATCAATCTGCAAAGTTGCCTTAATTAGTAGGGTTTTTTTTTTCTTGTTTTTGGTTACAGTTGCTGGACTTAAAATGTAGCTGATATAATGTAAATCATTTCAAAAAGGTCAAATGTATGATGTCACATGTTCTCTAGCATCAAATCCATTTCACTAAGTCTAAAATAATCTCTTTCAAGAGACGCAATATTTTTTTAACCCTGGAAGGTTCGGTTCTAACCTTAAAATAACTTAAAGACACTTTTCAAAACTAAACTAAAAATTGAAAAAATAAATAATAAGTAGAAAAGGGCAAGAGCTAAAGTAAGAGACATTTTCACTGGCCATTAAAAAAATTCTCTTCTTAAATCTGATTTTTAAAAATTAATAGAAAAGACTGGCAATTAACTTATTTTCCCTGGTGACTACTGCCTGTTTGGGGTGATACAAACATTTACCTAGATAACTGTGCTTTAGGAGTAATAAGAATTATATTTTTGGTCTCTGTAGCAGTTTCTGCCAGAGTTTTTAAAACCCTTGGGATTTCCTAAGAGATGAGATGATAATGATGTCTTTTGTTATGTTAACAAGGTGATCTTTGGAAAGCACCTAAGGATGGGAGCAGGCAGCCTGTGGAGCCAACCTTGTGATTAGAGGTTGGAACTTTCAGTCCCACCCCCTTGCCCTCAGGGCAGGGAAGAGCCACTCAAGATTGAGCTCAATCGCCCATGGCCAATGAGTTATTCAGACACGCCTGTGTACTGAAGCCTCCATAGACCCCCAAGGACAGGGTTCAGGGAGCTTCCCAGTTGGTGAGCACATGGAGATTTAGGGAGAGTGGGCTCCATGCTTTCTCCCCATACCTCGTCCTATACATGTTTTCTATCTGGCTGTTGCTGAGTTTTATCATTTTATAATACACCGGTTAATCTAGTTAATAGAATATTTCTGTGAGTTCTATGAGTCACTTGGGCAAATTAATTAAAGCTAAGAAGGGGGTCGTTGGAACCTCTGATCTGTGGTACAAGGGTCAGAAGCACAGGTGACAACATATACTTGGTGACTGGCACCTGAAGTGTGTGTGTGCATTCCTGCTGGACTGAGCCCTTAACATGTGAGATCTGATGCTATCTACAGGTAGATAGTGCCAGAATTGAGTTGAATTATAGGACACCCAGCCGTTTGAGCACTGCTACGCTCTCTCATTGGAAATGGGGTGCTCAGGACCACTTAATGCTTTCCAGGCTCTGGCTTCTGTGAATTCATGACAACAGTAACCTCTGAAACATACACATGTACCTTTGCCACAAAAAACTTCTGATAGACACATAAGAAATTAATAAAAGTTGCTAAGAAAGGGGGTAAGGGACCTAACATTGGTTGGATGAGGGGCAAAAATATTCCAGAAGGAATTACTACTACTATTTATCTTTTGATAGTATGTGATTTTTAAATATGTGATCTCATTAGATTTTCCAAATACAAATAAACAAGATAATTATCATTTGTTTAAAAAAAGGCTGAAGAAAATGTAGTTTTATATACTTCAGAAAAAAGAAAATTGAGGGAGGATTTGATTATAGCCTTCAGTAGGCCAAGAAATGTGAATAAAGAAAGAATTACTATAAAGGGGCCAGAAAAATGATTTAGGAGACAAGACTTTAGGAGACACTTTCTGATAAGCAGAGCAGTAACTCTTGCCCATTTCCTTTGTTTTTGGCCACGAATGGTTAAAGGCTCCTGTGAGAGGGCTACAAGGGGACTAGTGTCCACATCAAGTGGATAGCTTAGATTCTGATACCAACTACTGGAAATTATCCAGGGCCCAGGAAAGAAGTACTGGTAAGCTGCAGTTGCCAGCACGGTGCTTGGTAGATGTAAATATTTGTGGGTCTGCTAAATTAACGGTAAGACTATAATTCATAATATCTTGCACACAAACTAGATTGGTAAGTTTTCAGTGGATGACTTTATTACCATTCAGAACTCAGTTAGATGGAACAGTACTCCTCAATGATTGAGAAATCAATCTTCCTCAATCTTCATGTATCACCATCTGCAAACATTGCTCTCTCTCACAGATTACCTGCCTTCAGCTATGGATGAGACAGTGAGATGCATTCCATTCTCCTCTTCCTGGACACACAGAACAATGACCTTTTCTAACCTCCCTTGGAGCCAGGCAGAGGTCAAGTTTTTGCATTCTTGTTGAAAGGGTATGGGTCTACCACTTTCAGGCCTGGCCAGGAGATATTATGCATGATTGCCCATGTTCCCTTCTGCTGTAGTTTAGGTAGTCATGCATTTAAGACAACACCTCAAGGTGGAGGGGGCATGGGTTCCTGATTCACTACTTGAAAGCAATCTGCTAAGAATGAACCACCTAATTCACACTGGTCTCTGACAAGAGAAATAAACATTTATTAAGTTAAGACACTTGGCTTTCAGGAGTGTTTGTTAGACTACCTAGCATCAATTACCTTGAGTAATTCATTGCTAAACTGGTACACTGGTAATAACCACGGACTAGTGATGAGTCTACTTAATTCCAATCCTCTCCATTTCTCATTGCTGATTTACTCTATACTCACCAGAAATTATTTTTCATAGGACTTCTTGATGACCATGTCAGTCTAGAATTATCCATAGTACCTCTATGTCTATCTCTTCCTCCAATTCAACTTCCCAGTAGGGGACCTGGCATTACCCCTCTGTGTAGATACAACCATGGAGGATCAGGTCCTAACGAGATCGTATCTAGAAGGGCCCTGTTCTGCAAGGTTTATGGTTTATTTTGCTATACCTTGGATTCATATGTTGGTTTAAAATAAAAAGTGACATGATTTTTGAAGGTTGAAGCTGAGTGGCTGAACCAAATTTCTATAATCAAGGTAACATATATTTTCCCCCTGAGTCTGTACTAGGTCATTTCTTAAAAATTATTTTTTCTATCCTATGAATCTATATGTTTACATAAGCATTAGCTATTATTCCCAACGTCTATGTTATGGACGGAAAATAGGATTCTTCTCGTGTCCCAACTCAAATCAAACAGTAAAGCATTGTTTACATTATACAAGGTTTACATTGCACAGGACTGTTTATATTCTACAAGGATCCTGAGGTCACGTCTAGACACAATGGGAAAAAAATGTCATAATAGATTAGTAAGGACTGTAATGAAGATGGAAGGAAAAGTGGTGGCATATGTGCTAGGCATTTATTTCCCCAACTGAGGTCATTTCCTTGTCATGTATCACAATGCTACTGTAGTTGCTCATGTGCTGCAATCCACTGCCCACCCATCCACCCATCTAACATTTTTGAGGACTTAATCTGTGCCAAGGACTCTACTCTCTGCCTGAAAGGCAAGTGAAAAATACAACCCAGGTCTTTCCTGAAGGAGCACATAAAGGAAGACTGATCTCTGAATAGTAAGTGACACAAGATAATGGCTGAATGGGTGGTTTCTTTTATCGTGCACTTGCAGGATAGAAAGCAGAGAGAAAAATAGCTCCAAAGAGTTGGACAGTTATATTATCATTGATTTTCGAGTGACCACCAATTAAAGGGCATGCTTAGCAGCTAGAAATGAGGACCTCATTAGATGACTACAAGAGCCAGACACTTTCAAAACTTTCCCCTAAACTTGCAGTTCCATTTTCATTTCATGAAGAGACAGCTTGGGAAGTCGGAGGTCACGCTCTTGTCTGTCCACAACAGGGATGATTTAAGGCACCGGTAAGCTCCTGCTGAGCTGCCACCTAAGGTCATACGACTGTGAATCATGGCGGGATATAATGACTTGGGCAACATTCTTTCCTGCAAATACGTACAAGATGGATGATGAATAGTATTGAAGTATAATATATGGTGCCGATCATGAATTTAAATTCCCTCAGAAATGGAGGAGAAACAATTAGCAAAGGGCATTCTTGACTTCGTTGAGCAGCAATGCCTCTCTGACTCCTGACACACTCATTTTCAGCAGTCAGGCCACAAGATGTGTCTTCAATTTCTGCAAAATCTAGTTCTAGCTAGATTTTGGGAACTAATGGGAACATGATCTTAATGGATGTCTCATGTTTCTCATGCAGTGTGGCTGTGGAAGTTTATGGGATGGAGTCAACAAAAAAGACAGGTCCTTTTTTACAGCATTCTTTATATCTGTTCAATCTTGTCACTACCATAGTGTCCTACTAAAAGGACGTTTCAGGGATTGTGTGAGGCTTGGTACAGTGTGTTTTCATAGTCAGAGTGGGTCAGCGGACGGAGAATCACATGAGAGAAAACAAGAGGATGAGGTGCTATTCCTGGCTCCGGCTTCACCTCAGAGAATGACCTTGGCAGAAGCACTTAACCTCACTTTGAATCTTTGAACCTCAGTTTTCTCATCTGTGAAATGAGGAAAGAACATCTGCCCCTTTGCTCCCTCTCAGGATTCTTGGAGGATTAAACAGATCAGGGCTATAACCTGAACTACGGTGAACCCATGAGGAAAAAAATTAGACATCACTTAACTATATAATATTCTTTTTAATCATTACTAATTTCCAAAGGTGAAGAAAACCTTGTTAAAAAAAATATGTAAGCTGATTGTTTTTCTGGAAACAAAATAAAGGCTCAACTAGCAACCCTGCATTAAAAAAGAGAACCTGAAATGCACATTCCAAATCTACTTCGAGACAGAAAGACCCCCAAATTCCTTCCAGTTTCCTAAGATTTTTCCACTATAATTTTTTTTCGTTATTGTCTTCTTCATAAAACGTTAGTTATATTTTGGGGGTTTGCTATTGCACAGTTGAGCGTATATAAGGAAATCGTCTTTCCAATTCACTAATAAAAAAGGGAGTACAGGAGAGAAGAAGGAAGAGAGGGAAGGAGGAAGGAATAAACAGAGAACAAACCCACGTGGCTAAAAGAAGCTGACCTGAGAAGACAAAACAATTCATAATTTAAAATACTATATAATACAAATGAAGTTAAAGATGTGTTTGCCCAGAAGAGGACTGACTTGAAGTAAACTGATATGATTTGCTGGATAACACGCTGTATTTCCCTGCTTTAGTGAAACAGTCAGTCATAGAAGAGCTCTATCTACAGGGAAATTATGAAAGAAATAATCTTCATTTCTCCATGATTCTTTAAAACCAAATTGGACTTTATTCCTTCATATGTCTCTCTCAAACTCCACTCCTCGACATAGAAAATATAATTCTGGAATGACTTAGAATTAGAGAGCAGTCAATATTTCGTGATTTTAAGGTTCTTCATTAGGAACAATGTGAATTTGGGCCCAATAATCCTAATCCTAGCTTTTTCTTTAGTTCTATAGTTCTATTAGGCCATGTTGTTAGAGCACTGTTTACACTTATTGCCAATAGTCTCTGGATTGGAGGTCAAACTGTTACTTACCTTCTTCAGCATACCCTTCAATGATTAAATGCCCCCAAGGACTTTTAAGAATCATTTTCATCTTGTAAATATTTTTTAATTGACATCTTAACTTTATAGTTGCTTCCCCTGTGAGGGAAAGAGACTAGGGTGATGGAGGCTTTTTGCTTCTTACTTTGTATTTTTTCAAGTACTTATTACTTTTTAAATTAAAATCAAGGAACCAGCACAAGAATGCTAGTAAGGTATAAGTGAGATGTAATGCTTGGTGTGCATAAGGATTCAATAGTCCACTGTGAGAGTGCAGCCTGTTGAACAACCTCAGTGATAAGTGGGAACCACTTGTCCAAGACTATTTTATTTAAGATGCAATACTCATTTCTATCCCCTTCAATACATTTTAAGTACCCCAAGCTAGAATAATGGGGCTAGAGGTGCAAGAAGAATATTATACAAAACAGGGGCAATATAAAAAAAATTACAATCAAATTTTCCTTATTAAAAATATAAGTCAAAAACCTAACTACACTATTATTCCACAGAGTTTTAAGGTATATTAAAAACATTGTGATAGGATGTTTCAAAAATTATGGTACAATCCCCTTCTGACACCCTCATTCCTGAGTCACCACTTCAGCAGGACTGGGCTTTGGCATACTCAACCCACATGATGAGACAATAGCAAAAGAGCTTGATGGCTCAGTTGCCGAGGACTAGCCCACTAGGTTCTGAAGACAAGTGGACCAGGTGCTCCCACTGTCCATGCCAACCACCAAACCTGTGAGTGAGGCTGTCTCAGACCAGCTCTCACTCAGCTGATCCATCAGTTGACTAAAACTGCATGAAGGAGCCCAGATAAAACCAAAAGTAAAACACTACCCAGATGAATCCAGTCCCAAATTGCCAAGTAATTGCTATTTTAAGCCACTAAGTTTTTTGTTGTTGTTGTTTTGTTCTTTATATCTTTATGGAAGTATAATTTCTTTACAGTGGTTTGTTAGTTTCTGCTTTATAACAAAATGAATCAGTTATACATATACATATGTTCCCATATCTCTTCCCTCTTGTGTCTCCCACCCTCCCACCCTCCCTATCCCACCCCTCTAGGTGGTCACAAAGCACCAAGCTGATCTCTCTAAGCCACTAAGTTTTGAGGTGGTTTGTAATATAGCAAAAGCTAATCTATACTATAATACGATTTGGTCAAGTGGGTTTATCCTTGAGAATGCAAGGTTGGTTCAGTATCAGCCAGTCAAATCATGTGATTCACTATATTAGTTAAATAAAAGGAGAAAATCATATCATCATTCTTTTTAGATAGAAGAGATAAAAAGCATCCCATGAGGTTCAAAATCTATTGGGTAGGGTAAATTTTATAAAACTAGATCCAAATAATAACTATCTTTCCTTGATAAAGGCTATATACCAAAAATACATGGCACATGTATACACTAACAAAAATTATTATACTACTAATTTTTTTAAAAAATTAGCATTTCCTTTATGGAGAGAATTGAGATAAAGATTTCTAACATTACTGGTCTATTGGAACCAACCTTTTTGGAGCTGTGTATTGAGAGAAATAGAAAGAGAGAGAAGGTTTAGAAGAATACAGATAAAAATGTCATATTTATAGATTGTTTTGATTATGTATTTCATTGGAAACACAGGAAAATCAATAAGCTATTAAATCTAAGAAAAGAGCTCAACATAGGGGCTGGAAAAAAATTAATACACCAAAATCACTTGCATTCCTCCATAGCATCAATATCTAGATACAATACAAGATGAATTTACCACAGTAACAAAACCTATAGAGAGTATGGGGTTTCACCTAATAAATTATGCAGAAAATCTTCATAATGAAAACTTTATTAGAGGACACATGAGTAAAAGAAATATATATCACAGGTATGGATGAGATGACTTACTATAATAATATAAATGTCCTTATATTAATCTATAAAATTAAATGCAACTGTAATAAAAGGCCAAGCTCGTTTGTTTGTTTTTTTTTTTTTTTTTGAGGGACAGCATAAAAAAGTGATTCTAAAATGTATCTGGGGGACTTCCCTGGTGGTGCAGTGGTTGAGAATCCGCCTGCCAATGGAGGGAACATGGGTTCAATCCCTGGTCCAGGAAGATCCCACATGCCACAGAGCAACTAAGGTGGTGCACCACAACTGCTGAGCCTGCACTCTAGAGCCCATGAGCCACAACTACTGAAGCCCACGCGCCTGGAACCTGTGCTCCGCAACAAGGGAAGCCACTGCAATGAGAAGACTGTGCACCACAACAAAGAGTAGCCTCCTGCCCCACCCGTCGCTGCAACTAGACAAAGCTCACACGCAGCAATGAAGACCCAACGCAGCCAAAAAAAAAAAAAGAAAAAGAAAAAAAAAGAGCAGATTGCTCTATCTCCTATAAAAACATTAAAATAAAATAAAATAAAATGTATCTGGAAGAATAAAGTTCTCCATACAGCTAAGGTAGTTTTGAAAAATAAGCTCAAAATGGAGAATGTGCCCTATACATTAAGATATATTAGGAAGTCATGATAGATAAGAACTGTGTGATGCCCTTGGAAAAAACAGCAAACAAGAAAACAAATCAAACAGGTGGCCTAGAAATACAGCTATATACAGATAGGAAGTTGGCACATGAAAGAGATGGAATCATAGTCCAATGGAGGAAGTTGAATTACAGCTTTTGGGGAAACAGTCTCATTTCAAAAGAGATATGAGACTGGATCTTAACCTAGTGATATCACTTATGTTGTACCCAGTTCTATATAGCTCACCTAATCTTCACAAAAAAATCCACAAGGCATAAACTATTATCCTCATTTTACAGGTGGAAAAACTGAGGTATGAGAGATAAAATGACTAGCCTAAGAAGTACATGGTGGAGCTGGAACTTAAACCCCACAGAAATCATTCTATTAACCATTGTGTTATATAATTCCACCTAATGTGCAAAACTAAAATACAATAGTTTTAATATCTAAATGTGAAAAATAAAATCTAGAGAGAATAAAAGAAATTGCAAGGTAATATATTTGTGATTTCAGGGTAAGAGATGAAATAGATCTTTGAAAAACAAAGAAGCATACATTGTATGAAGCAAAAGTGATGAATTTAACTATATTAAAATTATAAATTTATTAATATAAAAAATCTGATTTAAAAAAATGGGCAGTAGAGCTGAATAGACATTTTTCCAAAGAAAACATACAGATGGCCAACAGGCACATGAAAAGATGCTCAACATCACTAGCCATCAGGGAAATGCAAATCAAAACAGCAATGACAGATCACCTCACACATGTCAGAATGGCTATCATAAAAAAGAACAAAACTAACAAGCCTTGGTGAGGATGTGGAGAAAAGGGAACCCTGGTACACTGTTGGTGGGAATGTTAACTGATGTAGCCACTAGAGGGGTAGGATAGGGAGGGTGGGAGGCAGACACAAGAGGAAGAAGATATGGGGACATATGTATATGTATAGCTGACTCACTTTGTTATAAAGCAGAAACTAACACACCATTGTAAAGCAACTATACTCCAATAAAGATGTTAATAAAAACAAAAACAAAACAGAACAACCATATAATCCAGTAATTCCACTCCTAGGTATATATCTGAAGAAAACAGAAACACTGATTTGAAAAGATGCATGCACCCACATCCAGTGTTTATAACAGCATTGTTTACAATAGCCAAGATACGGAAGCAACCTAAGTGTCCATCAACAGATGAATGAATAAAGAATACGTGCCATATGTACACAATGGAACACTGCTCAGCCATAAAAAATGTTAAATTTTGCCATTTGCAACAACATAGATGGACCTGGAGGGTATTATGCTTAGTGAAATAAGTCAGACAAAGACAAATACTGTAATGATATCACTTATAAGTAGAATCTAAAAAATAAGCTCAACCTGGAGAAGAAACTAGTTTTATTGAGGGAAGAAACTACTTTCCAGTTTAGAAGAGGAGGGATTATCCCATTTCTGTAGAGGAAGCAATCAGGAAGATACAAAAAGAATGATCCTTGCCTAGTGCTAAGGCCAGAACTACTGTGCATATCGTACCAGATCTTGTAAAAACAGCCACTGTGCTGGCACTCACAGGCCTGGGTCACGGTGTGTTCAACAATAAAACTTTGTTCCAAAGGATGGAACTCCTTCGGGCCAAAAAGCTTTCACCTGCATTATTCCATTAACCTCACTGTTTTGTTATGGGAAATGTGTTTATTTTTTGAAATGACATTGAAATATATCCTTAAAAGAACACTTTAGGTCTCAACAAGATTCTCTTCTCTTTCAGCCAGCACATTACCTTTTAGAAATCAACAGTCTACTTCTTTCTTTAAATCATCACATTTCAAAGCTGTAGCAGCTAATAAATGTTAATATGATTTTTCCAAAACTGCAATCTCCCTAAATTTCTATGCTGTCTTCTTTATCCTGCCTTTTCAAGGTAAAGGTATCTTTCCAGTTTTCTTAGCATTATCAGGATTATGGATTTTGTTCATTGTTAAAGTTCGTTATTTATGGACATAAGTTAATGTAAATGCAAAAATATCTCGTATTATTCACAAGCTGGCTGACTTAAATCACTCGCTCTTAAAACAACTTTACTGCTCTCCAATCTGTTCAAATGCACGGAAATATAAATTCAGGATGATGCGGCTTTTCTGCAATGCTTTCTTTTCAGGCTGCAGTCTACATGACAGCATTATACCTTATCCTTGCTGCTGTTGTTGTTCAATCTATAAAATCTCCCTTGAAGACCCCCAAAACAGCTTGTAATTTCAACTTTTACTTTTGGTGACTCACTGTTTTCAAACTGCCATCTCTGACCATATCCCCCTTCCAGGGGAATTTGTGCAGACTCTTAACCCATAATTGCTTTACTCTTTACCTCTATTTCTGGGTTCTTAAATTAACTCTTACATCAGTGTTCTTCATTACTCAAATTATTTTTTCTTAAGAACTTTTCCTGGAAGTAAGTTCATGCTATTTTTGACCAGCAAACATTTGACCTCTGAAGGAATTCTTATGGTAATGGGTTTATATCCCAAATGCACCACCAAAAATCTTTGTGACCTTCCATAAATGTCCCTTACCATTTCAGGTGCTATCTTTGCTTGACTCCAAAGTGAACTGATTAAAACTATGAGCATCTAGCTGTTATGCAATTTTGTCTCAGTTTGGTCAATGAAACTCTCAAAAATCCATCAGATTTTCATTATTTTTATCATTAGCCTGTTTGTGTAAAATAAGTTACCATTTATGGAGCCAGTGTTCTCCTTTATTCCGGCATCCAATCATTGTAAATATTTCTCATGGACACATTCTTAGAAGGCCTACGAATAACCTGGCCTCTTACTGATTCTCCCTTTTGGAGTCTTACTAGCCAGACTTCCCCAATAACTTTCAGAGAGAGTTTTCCCCCTTTCCGGGTCTTCTTTTTGAATTCTATACGCCATAGAACTTTCAAAAGTCATCACACCAATACTAATATTACCACATACCCTCCAAAAAGCTCCAAGCTGTTTATGCCTATTCATTAAGTTAATACTTTATCAAAACTTGTCCAATTGAGTAGTTTTAGCACAGATATTTTACACAGTTTAGCACAGACATGCTCTGTTTAAGGCTGACAGATCCATTAGGAATTAACTTTCTGGTACATTTTCCCTCTGACATTTTCCTCACAACTGCGTTTCCTCATAACTGAGCCATCAGTTATCTCTTGCCTATGGAAAGGCAGATAAGAGAAAAGAAAGCTAAGTGAGAAAAGATATGTAAATAGACTAGCACAATATTGGACACATAATAAGTATTCAATAAATGATAGCAAGTATTCTTACCCTTATCCTCACATTAGTTTATATGTATTAAAAACTGATTACTGGACTCAACTCTTACTTCCATTTCTCACTAGATCCTCACAGAAACCTTGGAGGAAGCGAGGTTTTATCCCCATTTTACAGGTTGGGAGACTGCAGCCTAGAGGGCTTAAGTACCTTAACGGAAGTCATATAGTCAAGAAATAAGCCTATATTTGTCACAATCACTTGCCCTTGCCTTGACGTGACACCACCACCCATCATTTACCCAGCTTCACCTAGGTACTACTAAATTTTTTACTCTTATTCTCCTCTCTTTGCTTCATACTGCCATTGTCACCAGCCCAGTCAAATTCACTTTTAATTTTCCAATGTTAGTGAGGGGAGTAGAAGGTGGAAATTGAGGTTAAAGGAGGAAACTTTAATGTTATTCAAGGATGACTTCATCTTAACTTCCAGCCTTCGTCTACCCATTCTCTGCTCCAGTCACACGCAGAGTATTTGCTATCTCTTCCATAAGTCTTGACTTTTCTTATCTTTATGCCACTTTTCTTTTCTCCATTTGCAATGAATCTCCCTTTCCCTTGGTTCTTCACCATTTCTTACTCCATACTCTCCATTAAAATTCAAATCTACCTTTAAAGTCCAACTCATATACCAGTTCTGTCCTGCAGTCTCCTGGATCTGCCAAGTCAGAACTAACCACTTGCTCCTCCGTGCTCCTGCAATGGCAATGATGTTAGAAGGGCGAGTGATTTTACAGCTCGCTCAACACCTGCGGGAAATATGTCCTCTTTGCCCTTCCACATCCTTTCTCCACCCAACTCTATATGGATGGGTTGCATAGCCTATCTTAGTAAGTGTCCTTGCTCTAGCTTCTGTTTGGCTCACCAATGAAGAGTACCAATAGAAGACTGTAGGGAATGAAGGAGGGGAGTGCAGTTAGCGTATTAATTCTTGCCAAATTGCATCCCCCAACTAATGTATAGTGCTTCTCCGTGGGGCATCACAGCATCTTTGGGGAGGACTCTCTCTCCAGCAAGGCTTCCTTTCTCTTCCATCTCCTATAAAGTAACCACACTTTTACTGAACCCAGGGCACTACACTATCTCTTGATTCTCTACATTGGGCTCAATTTACCCTTATTGATGTACCCCTGATTTCCTGCTGAGACCCTGTCTGATGAACTTCGTAATATGCTCTTCTAAGCTGTTAATTTTACAAACCATATTATTACACTTATTAGAAGAATGTCTTCAGGATGTGTCAGTAAGCTCTGATTGATGATAATCGTAAACAGCTAGAATTTATGGAACATAAAGCATGCTTGAGTACATCGTGTGCATTATTCTAATTAATTAAAATCACTATTAGCTAAGCAAGGCACACAGATGCTAAGAGGTTCCCAGAAGTAACTTGCTCATGGTCACCCCAGTGTCTCAGTAGTGTTTAGGACTCAGATCTGTCCAAAGCCTAAACCTTAAGTTCTAGGTCTAAGCAGTGGCTCTCAAACTTGAGTATGCATCAGCATCACCAAGAGAGCTTGCTGAAACAGGTAGTGGGCCCCACCCCCAGAGTGTCCGAGTCTGTAGGTCTGGAGCAGGGCCCAAGACTTTCACTTCTAAAAATTCCTACGTGCAGCTGATGTGCTGGTCTGGGTACCAGACTTTGAGAACCACTAGTCCAGGCATTGTAGGTCCAGAATTTCAGGTGTTAGAATAATTTTCTGGTGATAAATTGTCAGAAAAAAAAAAAAAAAAGCACTGCATTTTCCTGTTTGTAAGGAGGTAATACATTCAAAATTAAAGAGTCAATAATGGGGCTAAGTATTTAAGAAAGAAGAGTTATTCTCCAGGAAGATGGGAGGAGATGGACATTCTAAGGACAGGAATGCCCTTTCAGGAAACTTGCAAGGGGAACAGAAAAATAACATAGTAAGATTCTGCTATCCAGTGTTCACAGAACATGAGTGGGATACCCTTGACTGTAAAATGGGAAGCCAACTTTTGCTCACCATATACATACCATATTCAGTACAAATGTTTATTAAGAATCTCCAAAAGCTAGACACTAGGCATCAGGGCTACACTGATAGAGCAGATAAAGTGCCTGGCCTCAGGGAGCTTGTGCTTCAGAGGATGTACATCAGCTAGATAGACTGAATGATGGATACTATATTGGGTTCACACTTCGTCTCAAGAAAAATATATATCCATAGACGTGATCCAGGAGTCAAATGGCAAAAGACCTAGCCTCAAAGTGAGTGTTAATTTCATTAAATGGTAGGTAAAAATTATTTTATATGCCGAGATAGGCTCTGCTTAAAAGACACACTATTCCTCCAAACGTATTATACAAGCCAGCTTATGAACCTGTGACTTTTTCTAGGAGAAATGTTGCCTTCTTTCCCAAGAAGGGAGCAGTAGGGGTCGGGGTGGAAATAGTTTCATCAGAGGCACAGTCTCACTACTACTGCTCAGCTCCAATTCGCAACCTTCTGAATGGTTTCCAGACTAAGTAATTTAGCAAAGTGATGAAGAAAAAATGGCCCATTAATCTTATGATGCGTGTTATAACTTCACTCTGGGTTTAGCATAGGAAAAACATTATTTGCATTGATTAGAAATATGCTTTATGGCTGCATATATTATTCACTCTGAAGATTCTAAAATTATTAGCTGGGTTGACATGATGAACTGCACAGGAGTACTTCTAGAAGACATCTCAATGTCATCTGTTACTCACATCATATAGGTCTAGGAATCAATATGTATTTTACTCAATATGAGATCTTATTCCAAACACCAAAATATGCCTGTTTTTATTCGATGGTTACCATCATGAAACTACCAGCTAAACATCATTTAGAAAATTCAAAGCAAGTAAATTACTGTATTAACTCTCCAACTATGATTATGACTTTCCTCCACTTACAGCTGAAACTAATATAATGATCTGGTCAGTCTGACTAGGAGGATTTATTCATTAATTTACTCAAATGTTCTGAGGTATATTTTGAAGGACTTAACTTATGGTCTGGTTTGTAGGATCCAACAGTAAAGCTTCAGGTTTATCTCCTACAAGCTCTGTGACCTTGCCCAAGTGACTTAGCATCTCTGAGCCTCACTTTCCTAATCTGTAAAATGGAAACAATAATAGAACCCAAGTTGTAAAGCTGAAGGAAAAAAAGTAATATGGTAATGTATTTTGGCACAAAAGAGCAGTTACGCTGATGGTCATTATTTGTCAATATTGTTGCTAAGATTATTGAAAACCTGTTGTTTGTTAGGTGCTGTTCAACGACTAGAATTTTAAGACTGTTCTTCACCTTTATCCCAGTTTTACCTGCAAAGTTCTGCCATGCACTGGAAAAACATACTGGTATTTCTAGGGAAGGGGACCACTCAGGTGACATTTTTGTTTCACCAGGTAGATAAAGTATACAAAGGTTATAGTGTATCTTTTAAGTCCTTTGGACGTCTAGTTACCTTTCACTAGAATGATTCTAGTAGATCCTGATAGATACCTGACACAAGGTCAGGTCAGTGATGTTGGTACCTTTTCTGGCTTAAGAGCATAGGGCAGAAACACAGGAAGAGAGGTCTTCCTTTTCCACTCCTGTTACTAAGAACCCTCTCGAATAATGACAATCTGAAACAGATCACTACATTGTTGCATGCTGTAGAATCAAAGCAGTGTACAAAGCAAAGAGCACTGGCCTCCATTATACGTGCATTTCACTTGAGATTCACTTTTCTAGACCGTGGAGAAAGCAGATGTTTCAACACTTTCCAGGTCCTGGAATATTACAATCTGGCCATCTCCACCACTGCATGTTTGATCACACTGTTCCCTGCAAATGGAATGCTGTTCCATCCAGGTCAGACTGACCAGTGCAAATACCTGATTTTATCGTACAGTCAGAACCAAATTAACTTACTGAAATTCTGCCCAGCTCAGGGTCTACCTTCTCTGTGAAACCTCCTGTGAGATCCCAAGTTACAAACAACTCTATCTTCTTCAGAAGACATTGTATACTATATAAATAGTAATTTACATATAAATATATGTATATGTTTGTGTATTTCCTTGTTACATTAAGTTATAACTCCTGTGGTTTCTCTTCTTAACTAAACTGGACCCCCTTATCATCACAGTGGCCATGTACATCATTGTATCCTCCAAAACATCCAGAATAATATCACGGATTCAGTATATAGTTGTTTAATAGAAAACAATTAACTAACCACTGCAGAATACTAGTGTCTCTCAAGGTGTGTTCAGTGGATCATAAATCCTGTGAGACAGTCCATGAAGGAAAAGATTTCAAATAAATTTGGGATCTGTTGTCCACTACATCCCCTTATCAGAGACTCATAATTCACAAGACTCGTGAAAAGCTCTGTAGCAAAGAAACTGTTGACTTAGTTTGACCCGGTATTTCTCTTACAAGAGTATCAGTTCTGGAGGTCAAGGACATTTTTCACCGCTAATATAACATCTCTACTGCCTAGTAGAGTGCCTGGCACTTAGTAGACACCTAATAAATATTTGAATAAGTTTCAACATACATTCCCCTTTTAAGCTATAGAAGAAAAACAGAGTATATAGTAGATTTTGATTTACTTGGGGAGAATAATAATATGAATAGATAAATTTACACAAATCATCTTAAAGTATATATATTTGATAATACTTTTTTCCACAAATCTACACAACTGCACATTTAGTGGTGACAGTAAACGAACTACATTTGCTTCGGAAAACTTGCTAAGAAGGATGGCTACTAAAAACTACAACTTGAACCCAAAACGATTTATTTCATTAGTCCCCACTCCTTAGCAGTTTTAATATAGAAGAAAATAGACGCATATATTTCTTTTCTGCCATAATATGACATCATATAAGGAATGCTATTTTATTAGCTAGAAATAAGATTTGCTTTTGTTATTTTAGTACATTTGATCACATAAGAATAATTCTAGATTTTTTCCCCTCCTGTGACTCTCATAGCATCCCCATCTAAAATAGACTTTGGAGATTTAGATCAAATGTCGTATCAATTGTCCTAGACTGCTTACTATGTGCTTTCACTATAGATTTGAACGTCAATAGAGAAAGGAGAAGGAAAAGTCAGAGGCAAATGAAACAGGTGTATGCAACACCCCTCTCTACTACCGACATTTCTCAGAATTCTGGGGGAAGTTGCATCTATAAGGGGAAAGTTTTTCACCATGGAACTCACGGTGGTTGAACTTCTCATGAAGAATTTTTTTTTCACTACTGAAGAAAACTATGTTTGATTTTACCATAACTGAAAAGTTCTCCTGTTTCTACTTCTGAGGTTTGCCCTCAAGACTACTGTTTACCTAATGGAAGTGACTCCTATGCATGGAGGAAAAAGTGCACCATTTGAAGGAAAAGCTAAAGGAGTGATATTCAGTTAGCTCCTCATTCCACCAATGAAAACATACACATAGATTTTCCACTTTACACCTCATTTTCCACCTTATTTTCATGATTTTGAAATGAATATGTACGGTCTGATGAGTTTGTCAATAGTCTATAATTATTAGTGTTATTAAAATAGAATACAAATGATAAGCCATATGTAAAAATGCTGTGGGAATAAACTGCTATACCCCAAATAATACAAATGAGTGAATGGCAGTAAATACTAAGAGGGATTAACAACATAAAGGATATTAAAAAAATGATGACCGTATTTCATATTTATGTGTCTTTTTTCTCTCTCACTCTTTTTTTTTTTTCTTTTTCTTTTTTTTTTGTGGTACGCGGGCCACTCACTGTTGTGGCCTCTCCCGTTGCGGAGCACAGGCTCCGGACGTGCAGGCTCAGCGGCCACGGCTCACGGGCCCAGCCACTCCGCGGCATGTGGGATCTTCCCGGACCGGGGCACGAACCCACGTCCCCTGCATCGGCCGGCAGACACTCAACCACTGCGCCACCAGGGAAGCCCTTCTCTCTCACTCTTACTCCACTCCTAAATAACTAAGAGAATATGCTCACAAATGGTAAGCATGTTTTGGATGTTCGATGTGTGTTTGTGGGAAAGAACAAAAAAAAAAACTGCCTCAATTAGGTCAAATATCATACAAGAGATGAATGAGATTAGAGATGGGATTGGTATTTGTGTTAGTTACTCAATAGCTAACCAATCACGGATATGACAGTGTAGTGCAATATGCAAATATACTTTTAAACAACTTCTCTTAAGTTATCTACTGTCTGTAAAGACAATCACACTCAACTGCTCTGCACTTAACCCCAGAGCTTCTGAGTTAGAATCTCTTAGAAATAGGTACACGTTTCATTGCTTTGGCAACATTAACATGGCTCTGCATCAGGCAATACAACTGCTAAGACCACACTCTGGGAATTCAGGAAAGGCCAGTGTCCAGTTCTGGTCGTTCTACCACCCAACTGTGATCTAGGGTAAATTCCTGATAAAAAAAAAAAGAAAAAAGAAAAACCCTGAAGATGCTGAAACAGTATTTCCTACTTCACAGGGTCGTCATGGGGATAAAAGGTCAGTAGGATAAAGTGCCTCTCACCCAGGAAACATTGATAAATGCTACTGATGCTACCGTCCATCATCATCATGACCGATCAAGAACATATTGCCACATGGAAATTCAACATTCCCTCATGGAAATTCAACATTCCCTGGGCCATTCACAACTTTCCTTTAAAGGACTCATATTCTATGTGGGGTCTTAACACCTTCAAATAACAGAAAATACAAGTCTTTACGCCTTTTTTTCTGTAGCTAATTTTGGCATCTTTCACCTCTGTCCACTTAACTGTTGGTTTAGCACATTCTTGTCACACAAAGAAGCTACTTCCCAAAGAGAGGAGCAATGTGTCAAGTGACAAAGACATTGAGTGAAGTCTTTCACATCCTAGATTGCCCACGGTACAGCTCAGCTGGTCTCTGGGTTGGAAGGCCTGGGTCTACTTTGCTCGTCTGTTACAGGGGAAGGGACATGGTCCTTAGCATGTGCTCTGTGAAACAGAAGCAGCTGCGGGTAGAATTATAACACAAGCAGAACTGGCTTCAATTCTTCCTTCTTAGGTCTTTTTCTTCTTGTTCAGCTGTTCAAGGAACTTGCCTGCCCTCTGTCCCTGCCAGGACGATGTTACGTCTGCCTGGATAAGTAGGTCACCATTGTATATCAGGAAAGGTCTTATTTGTAATCATCAGGAACCAGATACGGCTAATTTGAGCAGAAAAGGAAACTTTTGTAAGTTTATGGTTAGGCCTCAGTAACTAGAAGCAGACGAAACAACCGAAAGCCAAGGCTATGCTATTGCAATTATAGGATCAGGCCAAAGTGATGTTATAAGTCCTAGCTGGCCTTGCTACCAAGCAGCAACAGGAAACAGGAGGTTGACCCAGCACTGCTGGCCTTGCTTCTTTACATCATTTATTTGTAATTCAAAATCCAAGAGAGGGGTGCAGTTGGCCAACCCGAGGTCGCCCGACTGCTTTCCATCTGTAAGGGAGACTGAGCATGTGAGTAAACAGTGTATCTGACATGTTCAGCTTGTATAACGAGAGGAAGGCTCTGTTTCTCACCAAGACCCACAAAGTGGAAAATTCCCCAGAGAAAGGAATTTCAGATCAGATGCTTGGAAAGTTAAAAACAACAACAACAAACAAATGCAGATGTGGAATTAAAGACATGGAGTCATTAGAACCTATATGTGGAGTGATTCAGACCTGAGTTCACATCTGGAGCAAGCTACTCAATCTTGCTGAGCTTCAATTTTCTCTAAAGGAAACAATGTGGAAGATGATATCCACATGTAACTTGTGGTACACATGAAGGAGGGTAGTACAGTACATGATGCCTGGCACATCCTATGCATTTTCTAAAACTACTAGTAGTACTATTATTATTGTTACTTATTATAAAATTTATTGTAGAAATTAACAGGGACAGTATTAATAAATGTTAATATAGTGCTAAGTGTCACATTTATGATTCAACTCATTATTTGTTGATTCAACAAACATTCCACATATCAGAAAATAACCTGTTAGTATATATATATATGTATATATATATTTTTTTTTTTTTTTACAGAAGAAAAGAAACCCTGAGGCTTAGAAAGTGTAAACAATGTACCAAAAGTCACTCATTTAAGAGGTAATGGAATATTATTCAGCCTTAAAAAAACGAAGGAGATCCTTTCATTTGTGACAATATAGATGAAACAGGAGTGCATTATGCTGATGAAATAAGCCAGACAGGATAAATACGAACGATATCATTTATATATGGAATCTAAAAAGAAAAAAAGCCACACTCATAGAAACAGAGTAGAAAACTGGTTGCCAGGGGCTGGGGTGTGGGTGGCAAAAAGAGGAGAGGACTGGTAAAAGGGTACAAACTTTCAGCTGCAGCATGAATAAGATCTGAGGATCTACTGTATAACATAGTTACTACAGTCAATAACACTGTATTGTATAACTAACATTTTCTGAGAGAATAGAACTTAAGTGTTCTCACCAAAAAAAGAAAAAAAGGAAAAAGTGTCATGAGCTGTTAGATGTATTAATTAACGTGATGGGAAGGATCCTTCTGCAATGCATATGTATATCAAATCATCATGATATACTCTTTGACTATCTTACTATTTTGTCAATTATACCTCGATAAAACAGGAAGAAAAGAGGTAATAAAGATGAGATTCCAATCCAGGATTATCTAGCTCAAAAAACTACACTCTTAACCATTACAATATAGTATCCATCCATATGTTGTAACTGTAAAATGCTTAACACAAAAGAAACGTTAAATAAATGGTATTTATTCTAACTCTAATGCTTACTAGATATGTTATGTGGTATGTTTTACTTCTAACTACAAGGGTATAAGGTGCAAATTCTTGCTACAGAACATAAAAGCCCCTGTGGTACCCTGTAGGATAAACACAGTACCTGTAAATCTCTCATCTCTCAACCCAGAGTCTCCTCAAGTTGGAGGTCTTTACCCCCTTTATAACGTGGGAATAATGCCTTTCCCACATTTGCACTGGGCATGAAAATCCATACTTCCAGGTGTACACTGAACCTCCACTTAGCTCCTCGTCACCTTGGAATCACCAGACCAAAGATCATTTATTCCATTAATATAAATGATGTAGGGATAGAAGTACAGAATATACAGAGAGTGTTGGAGGAATCCAAACAACAAGTCCTCCACTCTCAAAACAAATTTTAGAGTTCCAAAAGTAAAGAGCAATGTTTGGAAATAAAACTAAAAATGAAACTAACATCTACAATTAGCCAACTATTTATTATGGGCCAGGCTACTTACTAGGCACTTGATAAACATTACAGCTCATCTTCCTGCAGTCCTTCATAGCATATAATATTGTTTCTATTATATAGAGAAGAAAATTGTATCTAAGCAGGTTAGTGATTAGCCCAAGACCACAGGGCTAGGCTGTAAGAAAAGAAGGCCAACTTTCAGTGGTCAAAATGGTGATGGATGTTATAACTAGAAGATTATGGCTAATCAAATAAAAATATTCAAAACGGTCCTAATGTATTATTAGGATTTCTTTAGAATAACTTGGGTGCCTTAGTGAATACAGTAGTGGTAGGCACTACAGTCTCTTTAATTTGCTAATCATACAAATCTACTTTAATATTCTTGGTGACAAGGAGCTAACTACTGATAAGACAGCTTCTTCAGTTTTGGGGCTACTCCAGGGTGAAATGCCGGAACGTCTTACTGCCTGCAACGTTACCTAGTTCTACCAGGGGGAATAAAGCAGAACAAGTAGCCACTGTTCTTGACAAATGGATACAGTTTCAGTTTTTCAAACTGTGAGTGTCAGATTCATTCATTGTATCAGACAGATCTGTCAAATGGCTTTGCCCATTTACTAATGGATGGCACACTGCAGACACACGTTGGGTCAAAGGACTCAATGTCACCTCATTGATACTGTCATCAATATAATTTGTATTGGCATTTTGTCTCACCCTGACTTTAAGGACTATGTGGGGAGATCCAAGTCTCCAGACCATGGACTGATCACCTCTGCTTGACACAGTATTCTCTGCTCATTTCCAGAGGGGACCAAGGATGAGCTCTTGTACTTCTGAGTCTATTCACCCTACCTGGCAACACACACTAGCTGGGCTGATTGGATCAAGCAGGAGCCCCAGAGTTTAAATTTCCAGCTGCATTGGAGGAAACAGAGGCTATGCCCCAATCCCATAACCCCTCACTTCTTACTGCTAGCCTATCCTAGGCTGTTCTTGCTGATAGGAGTATTTCATGCTAAAAATTAATTTTGCTTACCTGATGGCAGTCACGCAACCTCAAATGCCATTTTTATAAATAAGGCAACCACCAATGGAGTGTGATTTAGGGTTTTTTCTTCTGTAGACCCTGCCGACCCTATAAAATCTCCCATTACTGCATCATGGAGACGATAATCCCTTTCCGAGGGAATAGATTCTTTCCAACCATAAGATGAAATAAGAACCTACATTTCCATACTGCCCAAAAGGAAATACATTGATTACAAAATGCAGGAGAATGACTAATTTTCCACATTTGTTGTGTTCATTAAAGGGTTTTTGAATAGACTTGACAGTATTAAAGAAGCTCAACACACACAAAATAAAAATTAATAAATGAAGAGAAAAAAATTGCATTTACAACAAACAACAAAATAAACACATTGATATATAAAAGGTTGTTATACATCGATGAAAAATGGATGCCATAAAGTCACAAACTAAAAAGTATTAACAGCCAATAAAGATATGAAAATATGTTCAACCTTGCTATTATTAATCAAAGAAATACAAATAAAATAATTCAGGTGTCATATTTTACTGACTAGAATGACAAAGTTTTAAAAAACTTGATAATACTGGTATCGATATTGATAATACTGGTACTGATGAGTGTGTGTAAGAAACCACATTGGATGTTAAATTCTTGGTAGAAATAAAAAGCACGGTAACCTTTCTGGAAGACAATATGTCAGTATGTACCAGAACTGACAACCAGCCATTCAAGTTCTAGAAGTCCATTCTAAGGAAATAAACAAATGCTCAAAGACATATGAACAAGGATGCTTGTCTCATTGTTTAGCAGAGCAAAACAGGAATAATCTAAATGTTGAACAGTAGGGACTGGTTAAATAAATAATAGAATGCTGTTCAACCATTAAAAATGATGCTGCAGATTTTTATTAGGTGATGAGTAATCATACTTATATTACTAAATAAAAATGTTATAGAACTCTTTTGTAGTTTGATATAATAATTAAAGGTATTTTATACTTGCATTGTATTTATATGCACCCCGTCACAAAAAAGTTTCAAAAGATACCCTCAAAAATGTTACAGAGATGATTTATCAGAAATGGGATTTTGAGTTATTTTTCCTTTTTTCTTTAAATCCTTTCAATTTTGGAGTTTCTGCAATGAGCCTGTATTATTTTTACAATTAAAAATATTTAAATTTACAACAAAAGGATCTAAATTCCTCCAGTTTTCCATTTATTTTCTACCCTGGCTCAGGGTATTTGTATAAAAAAAAAATTAGCTCATTTTCTCTTTTGTATCAATCTAAATTTACTTTTCATAAGTTAACTATTTTAGTCTGGCAAAAGTTTCACACAGGAAAATTGTTAAGGTCTGAGTATTCTATTACCTTTAAAAGCACTGGAAACTTTGAAATTATTTCTTTCAGAATTTTCATATAATACTGAAAGGCGGTGGGGGGAGGTAGCAAAATGAAGGGAAATAGATAGTAGTAGTCAACTTCGATTAAGAAAAAGCAACAAGAGGCAGTTTGTACTCTTTTGATACGGTAGAAGCCCCATGTGTCAACTCATGCTAAAAAATGTATATATACACACACATATGTATGTTTGTGTGTATTATATGTATATGTGACACACACACATAATTAATCCCCAGTCTTAGGCTAATCAATCATTGTGGCAGAAATAACGAGCTGTTGACTACACTTTAATTAGCTCCTCCAGCCTGTAGAGGCATCACTAGGATCAAGATAGGAACAACATTGTCCATCTCCGCTTGCATCTGGGTATGGTTCTATCCCAAAGAATGTGACCAGAGGTGACTTGAAGAGTTTATGTCTGAAGGATAACGAGTTGATAATTGTAGCTTGCAGCTTCCTCTCTCCTTTCCTTTTTAGGACAAACGTAGAGCCACTTGATGAAGGTGGTGGGTCCCTGAATAACTGAGCAGAAAACTGACCCTCAGACCACCAAAGTCCATACTACACTCCTGAGTGAGTGAGAAATGAACTGTCCATGTGTTGCTCCACTGAGGTTTAAGGTATATTATTTAGTGTTTAACTAACACATTTTTTCTTTAAACCTCAGTTGCCTTCTCTGTAAAATAAAGTCTTTGAAAAGGATCCACTGTAAGTTTTTTCCATTGCTTATGTTTTTATCTTAGTTTTTAATTCTCAGAAACACTGCGCGCATTTTACCTTTTACATTAGTAAGTCTACTTTTTTTCCCACAAAGACGGGTTCTTCAAGTTATGGAGAAGTCATAGCAGACTGTTGCTTCAGTTTAAGATACGCATTCACATATGAGATGAGAAGGGTGAGGACCCAGAGAAACGCCTTTGACAGAGGGGAGTGAGAGCATACTGAAGAATGTTTAGTAATAAAGAATTCAGATGGGAGAAACGGATGGGTTACATCTAACAGATTTGCTCAAAGGAATTCTGGAAAGGTAAATATGTGAAAATGTATAGCAAAGACATGAAATGCCTTTTGGTCCCTAAATGGATTTCATTTCAAAGACGTGCATATTGCAAATACATGTACCATAACACTTCTCTGTCCACTTCTAGAATCTTCTAAAGCCTGACAGAACATGTGCAGAGAGAGGATGTCATTCCAAGATAATCGACTGCAAGTTACTAAATTAAGATAAAAATGTCCTTAACCTTGAACAGTTTTTAAAGAGATTTTAGAAGAAAGGAGCCCTCCAGGGGGTTGTATAACTATATAATTGTACCCTTTCTAAAAGGCTATTTACAGATACATAATATTTCCCCTCCATTCTTTAAAGTAAAATATAGGATAAAAAAATAGTTTGGGGATAATATTTGTTTGGGACAGCAGGCACTGCTAATCAGTACCACTCTCTCCTTATTCCTTACTATCAGAGCCCTGGTTTAGGAGACCCCATTATCCTTAAGGCTAAGGTGGCCAGTTTAAAATCCGAGCTGATGAGATCTAAGTGCAAGTCTGCTGACCACCTGTGGTAAAAAATTTGCTCTCTGAGTTAGACACTGCCTGGTTTTTCTTACTTAATTTCTTTTTTTTTTTTCCTTTTCTTTCTTCCTGCCCAAATTGTTGGAACACTATTGGAGATTCTGGGGTCACTTTGAACCTATGTGGACGTGCTAGAGATGTGGAAGCTGGAAGAGCGAAGCAACCCAGTCCCCTGGTGATGCCCTTCAGCAGCTGGACTAACACTAGAGGGACTATCTCCAAACTTCCTGCTACCCGTGGAAAGTAAGGTAAATCACTCATTCACTTTCTGTTACCTACTAACTGATCCAGAACTCTAACCTCAGGGTTCTAGAACCCTTCTCAGTATCCCATAGTCATACTCATGTTCCGGACTCCTGATCATCAGACTTGCTTACAGCAGATGTATGGGGAGGGCGGGCTCTTCTGGAAGCCCTCATACTTCCTCCCCTACCCCCACCACACACAAATAATGATCTTTATGTCCACTCATCCTTCTATCTACACTCAGAGGCCAGGGCCCCCAGGAAGGCTTCACTGACAACCCTTTACTCCTCTCTACAAGCAGAAAGGGTAGAGGTGTGGGCTCTGGAATCAGACTTCCTAGACTTGAATTCTTAATCTGTTACTTACCAGTTTAGGATGTGGGCAAAGTAGTTACCTTCTCTGGACACCCCTGTAAAAGAGGAACACTAAGTAGCACCTATGTACGTTACTGAAAGGATTAAATGAGCAAATGCAGGTAAAGTTCTTATAATTTTTTCTTGGGTCAATCAATTCTAGCTGCTATGGTTACCTTTGGCTAATTTAGGGCAGAGTCCCTTTGCCCTCCTTTGGTTCTCTGGGCCCGTCTCATTCACCACACACACAACCGCATACTGCATTCACAACACACACAACCGCATACTGCAGAGTTTTGAAAGGTTGTTCTCAAAATGTGGTCCCTGGGCCAGCAATATCAGCCACACCTGGGAACTGGTTAGAACTCTGGCACTGGAGCCCAGCAATCTGTGTTTTAACAATATTCTCAGGCAAATCTGATGCACACTAAAGGTTGACGACAACTGAGAACATCTGTCTCACACTCTCCTGGAGGCATTCACCAAAAATAGAGTTACAGGACCTTACACCTGACCAGCTGGAGAAGGGGTCTAGTAATTGCCCTGGTTATCATGCTTGTCATGATTTTTCAGCACATAAATGTTTGAGAATCACTGCCATTTTGAATGTGTGTTTCACTTGTCTGTTTTTCCAGTGGACTTTACTTCCTTGCAAGGAAGGTTTGTGAAGATTTGTTGCTGTTGTTTGCATTATTAGTTTTATTATGCTAATTCTAGAATCTCTGGTGCATAGTGCAATCTCAGGCAGGAAGTAGTGGCTCATTAAAACAGGTATCCCAAAAGTCTTAGTAGAACTTCAAGATTAATTCCTTCAGGAAGAGGTAAAATTGTCATTAGATGCAGATGATATGATACTATATAGAGAAAACCCTAAAGACTCTACATGAAAACTACTACAACTGATAAACGAATTCAGCAAGGTAGCAGAATACAAGATTAACATACAGAAATTGGTTGCATTTCTTTATACCAACAATGAAATATCGGAAAGGGAATGTAAAAAAACAATGCCTTTTAAAATCACAACCCTCAAAATAAAATACTTAGGAATAAACCTCACCAAGAAGGCAAAAGACTTATACGCTGAGAACTGTAAGACATTAATAAAGGAAAGTGAAGATGATTCAAAGAAATGGAAAGACATCTCATGTTCTTGGGTTGGAGGAATTAACATTGTTAAAATGCTCATACTACCCAAAGCAATCTACAGATTTAATGCGATCCCTATCAAATTATCCATGACATTTTTCACGCAATTAGAACAAATAATCCTAAAATTCATACAGAACCATAAAAGGCCCAGAATTGCCAAAGCAATCCTGAAGAAAAAGAACAACATTGGCGGCATAGCCACCCCAGACTCAGACAGTACTCCAAAGTCACAGTAATCAAAACAGCGTGGTATTGGCACAAAAACAGACATATGGATCAATGGAACAGAATACAGAGCCCAGAAATAAACCCACACACCTCAGTTAATCTTTGACAATTAATCTTTGACAAAGGAGGCAAGAATATATAATGGGAAAGAGACAGTCTCTTCCGCAAGTGGTGTTGGTAAAGTTGGACAGCCTTATATAAACCAGTGAAGTTAGAACACATCCTTTCACCATACACGAAAATAAACTCAAAATGTCTTAAAGACTTAAACATAAGACATGACACCATAAAACTTCTAGAAGAGAACACAGGCAAAATATTCTCTGACATAAATCATACCAATGTTTTCTTAGGTCAGTCTCCCAAAACAATAGAAATAAAAATGAAAATAAACAAAGGGGACCGAATCAAACTTACAAGCTTTTGCACAGCAAAGGAAACCATAAACAAAATGAAAAGACAACCTACAGAATGGGAGAAAATATTTGCAAATGATGCGACCAGCAAGGGCTTAATTTCCAAAATATACAAACAGCTCATACAACTTGATGACAATAAAAGCAAACAACCCAATCAAAAAAATAGGCAGAAGACTTAAAGAGACATTTCTCCAAAGAAGAAATACAGATGGCCAATAGGCACATGAAAAGATGCTCAACACTGCCAATTATTAAAGAAATGCAAATCAAAACTACCATGAGGTACCACCTCACACCAGTCAGAATGGCCATCATTAAAAAGTCTACAAATAACATATGCTGGAGAGGGTGTGGAGAAAAGGGAACCCTCCTACAACACTGTTGGTGGGAATGTAAGTTGGTGCAGCCACTGTGGAAAACACTATGGAGGTTCCTCAGAAAGCTAAAAATAGACCTACCATATGATCCAGCAATCCCACTCCTGGGCGTATATCCAGACCAAACTATAATTCAAAAAGACACATTCACCCTGATCTTCACAGCAGCAATATTCACAACAGCCAAGACATGGAAACAACCTAAATGTCCATCAACAGATGAATGGATAAAGATGATGTGGTACATATATACAATGAAATACTATTCAGCCATAAAAAAAAGAATGAAATAATGCCATTTGCAGCAGCAACATGGATGCAACTAGAGATTATCATACTAAGCAAAGTATGTCAGAAAGAGAAAGACAAATACCATGATACCACTTATAGGTGGAATCTAAAATATGACACAAATGAACCTATCTATGAAACAGAAACAGAATCAGAGACATAGAGAATAGACTGGTGGCTGCCAAGGGGGAAGCAGGTGGGAGAGGGATGAACTGGGAGTTTGGGATTAGCACATGCAAACTGGTATATATAGATTGGCTAAACAACAACGTCCTACTATAGCACAGGGAACTATATTCAATATCCTGTGATAAACCATAATGGAAAAGAATATGAAAAAGAATGTATATACATATGTATAACAGAGTCACTTTGCTGTACAGCAGTAATTAACACAAGGCTGTAAACCAAGTATACTTCAATAAAAAATAAGTTAATTAAATTTTTAAAAAGATTAATTCCTTCAGAAGAACAAGTACTACACATTCACAAAAAAAGCACCCTTTGAAAGTTTAAATTTTTGAATTTCTTTGCCACTTCCTTAGTTTTGATCATCTTGGACAATATATTTTTAATACTGACTTTTAAAAAGAATTGTGTTTCAGTGTTTGCTACCCTTAGAGAGACAGAAACAGATAAGTACAACTAAATACTTGTTTTTCAAAAGTCTCAAAAGTATAAGGGAAATGAAAGTAATTATATCTTCAAATGATTTTGGGGTATGTTTCTAATTTCATACTTCTGATGCGATTCAAGATTAAAACTGTATTAAGACATTTGAGACATGCCGCATTGGTATTAAATGAATTTAATTTTGTGTAAAGTGGCAGAAATATTTTCTTCAGCAAACATACCTGCAGATATAAAATCACAACCATAAATCTACAAAAAAGCAAGCTACTGAATGAAATCTGATTGGTTATTTCCCTGCAGTATGGATCTGCTAATAATTTAATTTACTACTTGCTAACAGAAGCCACAATTTAAATATACATATATATATATGTGTGTGTATATATCTATCTCTTCAATTTTAAATCATTCATATATATGAACAAGTATACATACACATATATAACAATTGTTCATATATATAAACAATTTAAATTAAAGAAAGTACATCTGGTGGCCTATCTTTTCCCCCCGATTTCTAAAGAACACCATATTCTATTCTTGGCAGCGGAACGTCAATCCACCTTAAGGGTTGTTCAATGAGCATATCTGAGAAACCACTGGTTTAGCCAATGATGTACTTATTGAGGGAGGCCCTAGTGCCACTGTCAAGAGCTTATCCACAGGAGAGGTAAGAAGGTACTTGTTTGGTTTGTGAAAAGAAGGAGTAGTGAGGAATGGCAGGTAGCTGCAGGCTGATGACACGTGATGTCCGTATATATGTAGAACCAACACACCCATAATTGCACCCATTTTCCATACCCAAATCCAAAGCCTTTATATCATTAATCCCAGGCAAAAACGGTAAGATTCATGTGTGTTACTATCCCATGGCTTCAAGATGCCTATAAACTCATATGAGTATGTCTTAGTTTTATCAGTGGAGGACAAACCAGGCTTCTATCACCAAGCCCCATTCCATAACAGGCAAACCAGTCCAAGACTTCTCTGAGTGCTGCAGGAGAGTCTATGGAAGGGGCGCTCACTCCACTGTGATGCCTAAAATGCCTTTGCACAGAGCAAACATTCAATACATGCTGAGTGAATGAATGAGTGAACTGGCTCATTTCAGGGAAATTCCATTCAACAGGCTGGCATTCCTTCCTACCCATCTTAACTGTTAAGCTTGCCATCAGACAAAAATTTAATTATAAAACGTTAGAGCTGAGGAAATTTTAGAAACTATCTACTCTCCAGAGGTATACAACTTTAATTTAGTGGTAAAAATCACTAGGAGTGATTTAGGAGTCTATCAGACCTGAGTCCAAATTCCACATCTACCATATTTTGGTGAGCAAATAACTACTTCTGAGGCTCTGTTCCATGTATGCATTATGGGATATCATAATAATACATACATTAATTGTATGACTATCAGGGAATGAAATGACACAATCCATTTGCCATGGTCGGCTAAGTAATTTGCCCCAAGTAAGCACTCAAGAGATTAGCCAATATTCATAGCGGAGAGATGAAAACAAAACTCTGGGACTGATGCCTACCTTAGTGGCCCCAGTGGTCATAATGACTTTCTTCCATTCAGCCTGCTCTCTTCTCACTAAGACTAAGGAAGAGAAGATGAACAAATTAGGAATAACAATTTGAAAATGGTTTTATACTCCCTGAATGAATGGAATTATAATAAAACGATTCATGAGTTCTGCAGAAACATGATGAGACTTTAGATCTTTATGTTAGTTCTCTACAAAACCAATTGATGGCCCTAGGATGTACCTTCTCACCCAGCCCCTTCCTTACCAGGGTCAAATATCATTGTAAATGGAAAAGTCAACCACACATAATCAACAAGCTAAGTTACAAGCCAGTGAAGTCTCAGAGCTTTGATAGAGAAAATTCAGATTTATCATTATAAGTGAAAATAAGATGATATGAAGAACTCAATCTAAAAAATATTACCTGGAGATCTATAATCTCTACAATAGTGCTATAAAAAGTAAAGAGCTAGAAATCTATTTAGATGGTTTTCCTTATAAGAAAGCACTTTCTGTATAACTTTTAATGTACTACTGATGAGAACAATTCAACAAAATTCAAATAAATATCTGCAGATGTCCTACGAGAAGAAAAGAACAGAGTTAGATGTGACAGGGGATAACTGGACTTCAGGATGAGTAAGACCCTATACTTGACCTCAATAAATTAACATGAAATACAGTGGATGAGTCATGTACAGAATGTCAGAATTCTAAAAGGCCAAGCTAAGTACCAAAAGGAACACGTGGGGACTCTTAAGAAGGAAATAAAATATTGGTTAGTTGATTACGAAAAGGCAGAAGGGAGTAGGTTCCCTTTGGCTGCTCTTTGAAGAGATCACTTCCTTTCCCCCCTAGTCCTGAGGCTAGGGTGGCATGGGCAATAGAGGAATGTGGGGACTGAGAATCATTTCTACTCTCACCAGAGTGGCTGGAAGCAGATTTTCTTACCAGGATGTAGTAGTATGCTAATATGTAAGGGTTCTTGAGGTCAGAGAGAAGGGTTTGAATACTCCGGCTCCATCTCTTGCTGTGGGTCAAGTTTCTTACCTTTCCAACACCTCGGCGTCTTTATCTGAAAATTGGGGGCGATGATAATGTCTCCCACCTGAGTGTGAGAACTATATGATACAGTGCATACGCAGGGCTAAATTTGGTGCCTGGCAAACAGAAAGTGCTCAGTACGGCAGGCGAGTGTAGTGACAATAAAGGCAAAGATGACGGGGGTAGTGCCGGTGTTGCTTCTGCCCCCAGAACAGGCTCTGACTGGGACAGAGTTAAAGCACCTTTGGGTTCATGGGGGTTTATATATAAGCAACGGTTGATCAATGTGAGCTGGTTGTCCAAATGATTATGTGCAATCTAAGAAAAAAATGGGCCTCGGATCTGCTCAGCTACTTAATAATATTAGCAGCGGTAGTAGTCAAAGAAGCTAAATTTTATTACGTGTTTATATGCCAAACAACGTGCTGAACGTTTTAAAAGGATTTACTCACTTATTATAACGAGGCTATACGCTAGGTCCTGATAATGTTATTCGTCTCTTTCAGATGTTGACTGAGCCTCAGACGGGTTACAAAAGCACCTAAGATCCTGTTGTCAGTACATGACGGAAATGAGTTCAAATCCAGCCTGTCTGACTTGTTCTTAATCACTAAGGTATGAAATTAAGCATGTTGCCCTTTGCCTGATTCTCCTTCTGAGGCCTGAATATTTCACTTAGCTCTCTGAGTGCAGAAGAGAGAAAATTCTCTCTCCTTGACCCAACTTGACATCAATATCCAACTCCCCTTCTCAAAGTGGGTTGCTTCAACGAGCAGCAATGAATGCCGGGTCGTGGACCAGTCACCTTGATGACTAAGAGTCAGACACTACGGAAAGAAAATGCTCTGTGACAAACCTACCCTTGTACAGAAACAAGACAGAAATGGGGGGACAGGGCAGAAGATAATGGAATAAGGCACATACGAAAAACAGCAACTGGCATCGTGATAGTAATAATAATAATAATAGTAGTAGTAGTAATAGTAGTAATAGTAGACTTTACTATGCTCTAGGCATTGTATTAAGTGCTTCATTTTAACATTGAAAACAAGTCTATGGGGATGAAATATTATTAACATCACTTTATAGGCAGGAGTATTGAGGTTCAGGTAATCAGGTAAATTACCCAAGCTCATATGGTCAGCAAGTGGAAAGCAGAGATTTGAACCAGCACCTACACTCCTAACCATTATGCTATAACCATTATGCTGAAGACATAAGAATTCCAATGGTCTTTCCCCATAACCCACTCCTGCACTCCAGACTTAAATAGTCCAAGATCAAGAGAGAGCAAGCTTGGAGTTGCCACTCTTCAGTGAGTGTCAATCATTTCAAAACAGTCTATTTGCTAACAAGATGCAGTTCCTGTAATAATCTTCTCAACCAGCTATCAAGAAACAGGAAGCAAAGATTCAAGTAACAGTATGTTCCTACTTACGAGGAAGGTGGGACAGCACAGTCGACACTGGGCTTAACTGTTCTGCAAAACGTGGTCCCAGTAGGCATACACGCTGGTACATTTTCCCCACCTACCAAATACAAAAGAAGTATTTCATTTCCATGTTGCTCTTCAAAGTTCCACCTCATTCGTGCCTGTCATTCATCCTCTGGCCTCTTCCTGTCTCCATTTCTGTACAGAAAGGTGCTGAATCTCTGCTCTCGGATACGAAAAGGGTGTGTTAGGAGAGGGAGCCATGGTACCTCGATGTCTTTTTTTTTTCATCTTAATTCTATTATGCCAACTCCACTGAACTTAATTAGAGTGAATACAGAATTACACAATTACCCTCTGTTCTAGTCTTCAGATGTTATATTTTGATAAAATTTACTACATGCTGCTCTCCCCTTGAACACCAGATGAACACTAGAAATGGATGTGTGTTGACACAAAATCTGTTATAATTACAATTCAAGTATAGCTTACATAATGATAGTGTTAACATAAAATTATAGATGTGTAGAGACAACGTGGTCATGCATTTTTTAGTATATGTACATGCTTAGACCAATATCTGTTAGCAGAATGAAGATGGAAGAGAATTTTGGTTAAGCCACAAAGGCTGTTTAAGGACTTGCAGATAGCTAAGGGGAACTCAAAGACCAGTAAGATAATATTTCCCCTGCCATGTTTGCAATTGCAAAGTGAAGGGAAGATGTGAAAGCAAGTACCCCTATGGAAATTACAAGACAAGTACATTTTTTTCCTTGAGTACCTGGGTAAATGCTTAAATTCTAATGTATATCAGTGATGCAAATTTTCAACTGAGTTTGATAAATCATAAAATAATAATTATACATATATGTATATAAAACGGCATGGAACTAGACAGTTCAGAATTACTTCTAATTAAAGAGGTACCCTATGACAACTAACTTAAACCTTACAAAATATGGTTCCAAGTACCCTATCAGAGTGAAAAGCAGGAGACTGAAAGGTTTAGTAAATGTTTGTAGTCATGGTGTCTTAACTAAAACTACTGTGTCACAAATACTATTAAAATAATTGTGACATTTTATTCACTTTTACTGCAAACAACAAAACAAACTATAGGTATTTTTTCATTTCAGGTAATTATTTTAGCTAACAGTTATTAAATGTTTTGAGAAGACAGAGTGCTAATTGCATTACTTCATTTTATCTTTAAAATAGCGCTTCCATGTAATTATTCTTAATATCTCCATTGTATTAAAGTGTATCTCTAGTTTAGACCTTTCTTCAGAACTGCAGACTTGTGTATCCAACTGTGTACTCAGCATCTCTACTTGGATGTCACGAAAACATCTCAAATCTTATACCTCCAAAACTGGTCTTTACTCCCCCAAACATGCTCTACCCCAAACTTTTTCCATCTTAGGTGACAGTAACCACACCTTTCCAGTTCCCCAGGCCCTACATCTCGAATTCACCCTTGACCCCCTCTTCCTTTCCATTCTTGCATTCAATCTACCACGAAATGCTGTCACAACTTTCCCAATGTGCCACTTCTGAGAATTACCAGCCGCTAGCAGCCTGGTGCAGGCCACCAACATAGACCTCGAGGATCCTGTAGTCGCCTCCTGAGATTCTCCCTGACTCCACTCTCTCCCCACATCCTCAAGACCACAGATAAGAGTTATGCTTTTCAAACAAGAGACAGTTCATGCCACACCTCGGCTAAAATCCTGCCCCTGGCTGCCTACATTTAGAGTAAAAGACACAATGCATGTGATGGCCTCCCAGGACTCACCCAATCCATCCCATCACACATCTGACCTCCAGCCCTCCTGCTGTCTCTTCCTCCCCACTGACTAAGTCAGCCAGGGTGGCCTCCTTGATATTCCTCCAAGCTGCCCGGCATATTTCTGCCTTAGAGTTTTGGGACTGGTTATTCTTGCTCCCAGGGAGTGGTCTCCCCATCATACATTCTGACAACTCCCTCACTTCAAGTCTTTGCTCAAATGTCAACTTATAAAATCCACCCTGACTACCCTATTTAAAATCAGAACCTACCTGTACACTCCTCCAGCACTCCCAACCCAAGCCTCTTCAGTGAGCTTCACATCCTTTTCCTTATCCCGTAGCGCCCATCAACCTGTGACAAAGCATAGAGTTTATTTATAACATCCGTTTCCACACGAGAGTGTAAGGAGGGAGAAAGCATGCAAGAAGGAGCACGCAGGCAAAGGCTCTTGTCTCATTTATTCATTGATACGTCCAAGCATAGAGAACAGGAAGATGCTTGATAAATAGTGCTGAAAAAGATACAGATGAGGAAACTAGTAGTAAAGCTCAGAAAGTTTAAGTAACTTCCTCAAGGTTCTAGAGCTAGAAGAGGGTCACAGTAGAATTCACACTTGAGGATGTCTAACTTCAAATCTCTTAGCCTCTCTGCTATCTTTTTTTTTTTTTTTCTTCTTTGCGGTACGCGGGCTTCTCACTGTTGCAGCCTCTCCCGTTGCGAAGCACAGGCTCCGGACGCGCAGGCTCAGCAGCCATGGCTCACAGGCCCAGCCGCTCCGCAGCATGTGGGATCTTCCCGGATCGGGTCACGAACTCTCAACCACTGCGCCACCAGGGAAGCCCCTCTCTGCTACCTCAAGTCCATGCAATTTAGGATTTGTTTTAATCAGTGCCATTGACATTCTCACTCCACTGAATAGGATCACTAAAGTCTTCTCTGTCTAGATTTATATATATATTTTCCATTTAAACAAAGGAAACAGAAGAGGGGAATTCATCATGGGTTATTCTGGTAGTTTTACAGCAATGTTAGCAATAATGACATTTAAGTAATAGTGATATTTAATGATAGCATAATAATAATAAAATAATAGCTCTTAAATGTATTGAAGAAGAATCGCATGCTAAACTCAGTGCTAAAATATTTCCATGTATATTTTGTGCAAAATTCTTATGAATATTCTATCAGATGAGCTTGATGTGTAACTCCACCAGGCATACTTCTCTTATTCTGCTTTCAAAGATAAGGAAATTGATGAGAAGTGTGGTAACCGTTTGATCAAGATGAGACTGGTAATAAGTTGTGAGTATGAATTTAAATTCAGGTCTAACTCCAGAATTTGATTCTCAATCCATACATGAAAATTCTGATAATTCCTTTGATAAGGGTATGTTCTCTCCTGAAAACATCCCCCATTATGTCTGCCTGTGCTCATACCTTCAGAACACAGTCAAGTTTGAAACATGATAAAAAAGTTTAAATAGTGTGCTTTAATAAATGGAAATATCTTCATCTAAACAATAACACAAAAAGGCAGGCTGAGCCCTTTGAAGTGGCTTCGTTGCTATCTTCCATCCAGAACAAGAGAAGGAATCAACAGCTGCAGAGTAAAGAAAGCATGAAACCCAGAGATGGAGGATTCTGTAAATGACCAATTACAAGACTATTAAGCCACACTTTCATAGCAAGAGGCAAAATATTCCATTAAACTGAAAATTCTTCTACCCCTCACTCCAAGGCCCACACAAACATTAATGTTGCATTTATTAGGATGTATTTCCTGTGCTCTATCAACTTGACTTTCAGCAACTGTATTAATACAGTCCTTTCGCTTTGCACATATATCTGAATGATGGATTCCATTACTGGAGTTTTGTAGAAAGAGTGAATGAAGTAAAGTTTGGGAGGCGCCATCATAATCCATAATGATGGGCACTGAATCAGGACAAGAAGAAACCTCTCTTCTCATTTATTTGAATGAAAATTCGACTATATATTTATTGCCTCTGTACAGGGCCATGTGTTGAATAATGGAAAACAAGCATCTTTCATTTGGAGGTAGGATTTGTGTGCTCAAGTTTCGATGGGCCTGCAGAATTAATCTTGTTTTAGAAATGAAATAAAATGTAATTTCTTAGTGTAAGTAGATGTGGTTAAGCAACTGGCAACTTTGATGTCTTTGAATCACTGCAGTTTCAGGTTAGGCAAATCTATAATTATTTCAAGCACTTCTTTATTGGTGCAACAATTGAGCAGTATACATAGTGGTCAACAACCTGGGCATTGTCAGACGACTCTAAGTTTGAATCTAGACTTTGCCACTCACCAGCTATGTGACTTTCAGCTATGAGAATCACTTTCTTCAGCTTTACACTGTGGATTATTATATGCCCTTTGCAGAACTACTGTAAGAACTAAATGTATATGGGCACAGTGGCTCATAGTAAGGGCTCAAATTAGTACTGTGGTCACTACTAGTAGTACTGAAAAGAAATTAGAACTTCTATTCTCATAAAGTGGGATATGTGTCCCTTTATCATTGTAATTTCATATCATTTTACTTTTGACCTTATAATTTAATAGCTTGATCCAAGAAACATTTAGCAGTAAATATAATTGAAAGAAGATTACCTGTCAAACATGAAATACTGTAGTATCAAGTGTGCTGGCACAATACTCTTCTCAGATAATTAACCTGTAAAAATATGTTATTGTCTTCTTTTTAATTGAGCACATTGAACATATATATTTACTGTGCCAATTGGCGTAAGGTCCATTAATTAATCAGTCTAACTATATGTTGCATAAACGTCTTCTAAACATAATCATATATGTATTTTATTTGTTGGGAAAATGTGTTTGAGATTGTTCTTTTCTGCCTATTTAAAGTAAAAGAGGATGAGAAGTAGAGTTAGGCTTAATGTACTTTGTACTCCATTATGCCATGAAAATGCTTCTGTGCCCTGGAGACAACAACAAAAGATTTGCTTTAATGACAAGAATCAAGTATGTTCTAAAGCTTCCAGGTAGGAGGCGTATAGGTTGCAGTTTATATCAGAAGTATTTGCTCTCTCTCTCAACTGCGTCTAGATGGGAAAGATGTGGTCACAAATGCTTCAAGGTGATATAGTAAATGTTGGAAAAGAGGGGGGTAGGAGGCAGAGTTTTGAATATCTCAAACCTGAGCTAGAAGGATTTTATTTAAAGAAAATAGCGGATATGATTTTTCACTTAAGGAAGCAAACCTGACATTAATGTAGGAAATTAGCTCTTTTACCTATGATGCTTTCAAATGCACATGGCTGAAAACAAATTCAAAATAGTCAAAGGAAATTTAAAAACAAAAACCAAACAACAACAACAACCTCAACAAACAAGTACTAGAAATTCAGGGATGCAGCCATATTCAGATACAGTTGGATCTGGACGTTCCAGAGTATCAGCAGGGTTCCAGCTCTCTCTCCATCGCTCAGCCCTGCTTACCTCTGCAAGACTTTATTTTACAGAAAGTCTCTCCTTGTGCTGGATGATCACTGGGAGTCCCAGAGTCATATCTCCCCAGCTTAGAAATTCCAGAGAGAAAAGACAATTCTTCCATTTTGCTCTGAGACAAAAGTCCTGGGGAGCAGTCTGATAGACTTAGCCGAGGTCAGATGCCTACCCATGAGCCAATCACCTGCTTTACTGGAGTTCAGTCCCTGGGCGACTCATCCCCGGGGCCCGTCAGGAGGCAGGATGGCATTATCTGGCAGTTCTCCAAGAAAAGCCTGCTGTTTTTGTAAGATGAAAGGGGAGAGGACATGGGTAATGAAACCTGTATCTGCTTCTGTAAAATCCACAGAATCTTACTCCCTGCCCTGTGTCGATGACCATGCAGTAAGCTGACCCAGGAGGTCATTTTTCCCACAACAGTCTTTCTATATATGACTAAGGAACACACTGGTAAAAGAATATGGGAGAAAGTCTGAGTATGACAAGTCAGCTAGACCGATATTAACTAAAAAAGCTGCGTGAAAATATCCTTAAAAAGTTGCCCCCAACTCACTCAAAGTCCAAAGTTGGAGCTGGAAATACAATGTCATGGAGTTTGGATAAGAACAGGTTTTCTCCAAGCTGAACTATGACACAGAGATTAGAGACTTCTAGAAACTATACTTTTCCAAAGAAAAAACATCACATGAGAAAAATGAGGCCTAGAAAAATTAAATGACTTAAGCTAATTAATGGCAGGACTGAGACTAGAGTATACTTTGTGTAATTGACTATGGCCTTTTTTTTTGTTTCTGTTTTTGTTTTGTTATCACTTCAGAACGAGACAAACTTAAAGAAAGGAAACACAACCAAAACTCAGTGGTTGGAAAAGAGATGGATGTGAACGCCCACTTGGTTCTTACGTATAAAGTTACCCCTCGCAGTGTTTTGGAGGAGAAAACGCTGGCTCTTCCCAACGTTGGTTACATACACAAAGATTCCAAAGACAAGACAAGTGCTTTGCAAACAAAGTAACTAGAACCAGCTCAGGCTTCCCCGCGCCGGGTCCTACGTTCCACGGTCAGAACCACCAACTGTATCCCCCCGGGGAACAAGGTGATTCAGAAAAGCTGGCGCCTTCAGAGAAGTGAGAAAACTTAGCCGGGAAGAGAGTCAGGAGGAAACTTGCTCAGCTTCTTGCTGGGGTCTGAAACGATCCCAATAGAGTCTTTAAACCCCTCAGGTTTCCCCAATCAAGCACCCTCGCCTCCAACCTGGGCCACCCCAGATCTGACTATCAGACGACAGAAGTCTGCGGACGCACGGAGAGCTGACCACCCCACGACAGGGACTTACGCGCGGCCGCACCCACTCACCCGCCGCTCCCCGGGAGACGGGAGACCAGCCCGGGGTCCAAGTCCTGGGTGTGGCAGACTCGCCCCTCTCCGGGCCCGGCTCCAGCTCACCACGCCGCGGCCCGCCTGGGCGCCGCCATGTTGACCACGAAGGGGGCCTCGCGCCAGAGGCCCCTGAGCGGGCGCCCTGAGCGGAGCCGGAGCGCCGGGGAGGCCCAGGTCGGCGCCCTACGTCCCCCGCGCGCTCGCGCCCCGTCCACGAGCGACGAGAGTCCCGCACGCAGCGCCCGACCCAGGCTTCCGCGGAACTGGCGCCCCGCGCAGCCCGCACCGCGGCTCAGGCGGCGCCGAGGGCGGCCCGGGCGGAAGAGCGGGCGCGGGGCACGCGCTCGGTAACCTGGCAACGCGGAGCAACCCGGCGTCCCCGGCGAACCCCAGCCCTCCACCGCGAGGAAGCACGGACCCCCGCACCCGCCGCCCAGCCCTCGCCGCCCCTCGGTCGCTCCGCTCGCCGCTGCCCGCTTGCTATGGTCTTTTAAATCCATGATACGACGTCTATAAGTAACAAATCCGTTAAACCCTAAATGTTTATGATATTCAAGTAATCCATTTTCTGAATTATTCTTGAAGATAAAACATCCAAAGACTTCTTAATTGTATGGGTATACATACATAAAATACACGTGGAGGTAACTTGAGGGTAAGGGGCTAGGTATTATAAGGGGCTACGTATTATTTATCTTTTTACCTCGGACAATGTTCAGAATGGTGTTTTGTACCTAAGAAGCACTCACGTGTTGAATGAATCAGAATTGGTTTGCCATTCCCCACTGCCTTTATCTCACAGTAACAGAAACATAAAGTGGGCAGAGCAGAAACGACGGCAAATAAATTGTCCTCTTAGTCACAGAATGCAGTTTCTAGAACTTAAAGAATAATTAGTAGATTTTGAAATAATTTTGTTTTACAAAAATTTCGTAAGATGGAAATACTCTAACCTTAAAGCTCTCGATAAACTCTAAAGGAGGGCTTTAATTGGCTCTTCCTGAGTCAAGTGTTTATTCCTGGGCCGATAACTGGGGCCATTGTCATAATAGAAAGTGTGATTTGTTACCAGAGAAAGAGGAAAGTGACGCTGGGCTTGCAAGATATTTATATCTTCAGCCAGAGTGTATAGGATCTGGAACTTAATTGGTGACGCAGTATTTGTTTGAGATTATATGAATGAAAAATCTTTGTGTAAGAGTGATTAATCTAAAACTTGGCCAGTCATTGTCCTAGTGTCATATTAAATTGCAGGAGAATCTAGTTTTAGGCACAAAGATCATAAATATAAAATGTGTTCCCAGGTTTGGTTCTGTGTAGTCAGTAATCTATACTCACCCACTCATTAATAAAAATGAAAGTTAAGGACTCAGTCCTAACTTATATGCTTAGCATTGTATTTTGCTAACAATCTCAGTTTTATTTTCTTTGTTCTCCCCTGTCCATCATCTTCTGCAGAAAATAATGTCTCCACTTTCAATTCCCTGTCTATTTAAATCCAATTTGTAATTTATAAAGTTGTCCTCCTTAAGGGCTGCTGCTTCTGCCACAGTAATGTACTCTGGCCATTATTATACGCTTCCATCTTTCATGGAGGTCTCCATCCATAGGTTTTGTTTTCATAGCTTTTTTTTTTTTTTGGCGGTACGCGGGCCTCTCACTGTTGTGGCCTCTCCCAATGCGGAGCACAGGCTCTGGACGCGCAGGCTCAGCGGCCATGGCTCACGGGCCCAGCCGCTCCGCGGCATGTGGCATCTTCCCGGACTGGGGCACGAACCCGTGTCCCCTGCATCGGCAGGGGGACTTTCAACCACTGCGCCACCAGGGAAGCCCTATACTTATGATTTTATATTTGCTTATTTACTTTTGTCTCCCCCCTCAGCTCAAGAGAGACTGTATTCATCTGTGTTAATCACTGCTGTGTTTCCTGAACATGCCTATACATCATACTGAAGAATGGTGCCTGAACTTTGGTAAGGGATCAATCAATTTTCTTGGCTGGATGAAGAAATGTGTTCATAAATTAATGAACAGATCTTCGGGGCTTCTGACTTGAGGACTAATGGGAAGAGGATGGCAAACGGTTGGGACAGGGTACTGCAAGAAGTAGTATTTGGAGTACTCTGATAGCTATCCTAACAGATAAGATTGTGTTCATTTAAGTAGTTCTAATGAGAGAGCTGGGAACTAGGGACACACAGCATTAAGGTTTTTATAATGCATTCTGTAGAGTTCTTTTTAAGTCTGTACAAATATCATTGAAAATATATGCATACATATACACCTCTGTTACTTTACTTAGCGCTTTACGAGAGCCCCTCAAGGAAGGGGTAGTAGCAACTCTCAGTATCCTTCCTTTATGATGAGCTTAATTTAATCAAAGTTACATCATAATTTATTTGTAACTGTGAAACTAGACTTAGTTATTGAATAGACCCTCCCTAGGAACGTATGACATTAATAAAACCAACAAAACTTTGTTCAGTTTCCAATGATAGACACTACAGACTCAATTATGGGCCATCCAGTTTAATGAAGGGAAGAAGTGATTGAACAAATATAGAGCAAACAGAATATGAAGTTTTATCCTCCATTAATATTAGTAACGGATAGTGTGGGCTCCAATGCCTTCAAGATAGCTTGAGACCATCATCTCTGTGTCATGGGCAGGGGGATGTTCAGCCAGGATGTCTTTCACTGTCACTGAGAAAAATTTCCATAATATATAATGATACCTACTGAAACTGATATGGGGCATTTGGGTAATAAGGAATCCATTAGCATATTTTTCCGGAAGCCTTGACTACAAAATGAAGACAGTAGATTTGGACACTTTCAGCCATGAAGAAGTTGTTTGGATATTCATCTTTATGCCTAATGAAATAAGCTTATTTCATCTCTGCAGCTTCCCATATACCATTTTCCCACCTCTGTTTTATGTTTGGAAAGACTTTTAGAAATTGAAAGTCAAGTTAAAAAGTGAGTGACAACTTAAATGATATATGGAATATTTTGCTGACTTACAAGAGCATGCAGAATTAAATATGACCCAGTTCAAATGTTTATTTTCACGTGTATGTTGAGGTGGCGTTTCCAAGGTGCCAGAAAATGAGAATTCACCTTCCAGTGTGTGTTACCAGTTCTGTTCATTGCACAGAATCATCTTCATAAAACATACTGTTTTCTATGTACCTGGTATATATCTCAATTAGTTTGAAGAATTTCTCAGATACCTCTTAATATGTAGTGCTCCAATTCCAATCTTGCCATGTCTTGTACCAGTGACACAGCACACAGGAGTTTTATTTCTCTTTATTTCTCTGGGTTGTTCAGAACCCAATGAAAGAACAATGGAATGGGATCCAAGAGATCAGGGTTCTTGTCCCAGATTTACCATAAAATAATTGTGTCCTCTTGGGAAAATTATAGTCTTTCTAGGTCCCTTTTCTTTACTTTGACAGAGCTGTACTAGATGACCCGAAATAATACAGCCCTCTTTCAGTAGTAGCTTAGATGTTATTGGTATTCTGAAACAAATGAAGACAATGACACATGGAGCTGTGCAACATCTCTGTAACTCTGTTGTCTTAGAGTTGCCTCCATTTTACAGATGATAAGATGACTGTGCATAGAAGTAGATGTTTGGAACCAGCGGTTCCAAAGTAAGTGGAGGTAAACCGCACATTTCCTTCCTTCCTGAAGCTCACTTAGCCAAAACATAGGCTTCTGAATATTAAGCTGTAAAGCATATTATCAGTACATTTTAAAAGAAGCTATTCTTCTAGGATTTCCAGTTAATAGCAGGAGGTTTTGAAATTCTTAAAAGATCATCTAATTTTGTGAGATTTACAGCTCTATTTTCCTGTCAAGCAAGTTGTATTAGTGCCAGATGTATTAGCTCATCTGAGCTTCTGGATGCTTCTCTGAACCTCTTGAAGTTTTCTTCTTGCTATCTGAAATTCATGCCAGATAAGCCTTTTTCTAGAGCGTATGTACAGACTTGTGTATTTTTATATAGGAAAGCGATGCAGTGAGTCAAGTTGGGGGTTAAGCCCTCATTCTCAGAGTGGTATTGAGCTCCTGGTGAAATATAATCATCATTTCCTCAGAATCAAAAAGCAGTTATCTCAGGTATAATCCCATTAACTATTTATACATTTACGTATGATACATGTATTCATTGTACCTATGAGGTGTGTTCTCTTTGGGAAGTACAAAGCTCTTAGAGACATAGGTTGTTCATTTTTTGCTTTCCCACAAATAGACCCTTGAGCAGGAAGGTCTATATTTTACTAACATCTAGAACCAGCAGTTAACACGGTGTCTAAGATGTAGTCAATAAATATGAAATAGATAAATGAACACATTTTTATGTAAGGGCCAGGACATGGACAAATAGAAATTTTTCATTTTCAGTCACAAAGCAACAATAGACATAATAATGATACAGAAAACAAGTGCTACGGTCATTCAAAGAAGGCGTAGAATAGATAGAAGGATCTCCTCTATGGCACAGGGAACTATACTCAATATTTTGTAATAACATCTGTATGGGGCACCTGCTCCACACCAGGCCCTATGACAGGTGCTTACATACTTTCCCTCTCCCCCATCCTATGGGGAAAGTACCTCTGCTATAGATTTAACATTTGCCTCCCCCATTAATAACTCTTTTAAACCTTATTCACATTGCATCAAAGGGATGCTTTGATGCAATGCTGAGGTCTTCTCAGCAAAGCTCTTGGGAATTTGGTATATGAGGATCCACAATAGCGATCCATTTCATCGGTGTCAATCTTTCTGGACAGTTTGGGTGGAAAGGACAATTCCTGAAGGTGCGATACCTTCAACGCATGTACTAGCATTGGGTCCTGCTTGTGTGTGTGTCACCGACTTCAGCCTTGCTGTATCAATAATAGCTAAGATACTGTAGAGTTGAGAGGCTATTTAAGTATTTATAGATATATACATAAGATAAAAGCACCTAACTTTTTTCTTCCTATTGCTTACTTTCCACAGCAGTGTACACACCACACTTTAGGAAACAGTGATGTAGTCCAATTTGTCTTCTCATTTGAAGATGAGAAATGAAGGTCTGGAGACCTTTCATTGCTCAAGGTCATTCGAGTGTTTAAGGGCAGGATGCTGGGGTTCCTAACTTCCAGGGAACCTAACTTTTCTCTGAAATAATACTGCCCCTTAATCTCTTAGTACATAAAACAAATATTGGTGACCTCGTGACATGCCAGCCCTTGGGTGAAATGGAGATCTGTGACTGGCTCTCAAACTTTTAAGAAATGGGAGTCTAGAAAAAAAACCCCAAAACAGTCATGCAAAGACTCACTGGGCTGGAAGGGGAGCCCGTGGTCGTCTAGCTCAGTGCTGGGCTGAACCCTGGATCGTCCAAGGAGGGTCTTGGAGGCCTCTCTGCAGGCCAAGTAGTCAAGGCATAAGGGGGAATCAGGCAGGTTTGCTTCTGTTTCTTCATGTTATTTTCATGTAAGATAGCACTGAAAACTTCAAAAGTAACACTGGAAATGTGCTGTGCTTGTCCATTTTCATCTTATAGGTAATGACATGAAGGCTCAAAGGGGGATCATGTTTTTCTAGTTAATAACAGACAACATTCCTCATCCAGCATTCCTATAGCTTAAAAAAGCAATAGAGGCAAGTGGGTCCATGAACGTGGGTTTTGTGGTCACGCAGATTTGAACTTGCATCCCAGCAGGGCTTGAATGGAGTTTTTCTCTCCAAATTAGGCAAATTGCTTCTCCAAGGCTCATGGGGTGGTCAGTGTTGTTATAGGGGAGTGAGGTAAAAGCATTTTCTTCACCATATCCTGCCCCAGACATGTTATCTGAAAGGAAGGAAGGAAAAATGGGAGGGATATATGGAGAAAGAGGGAGGAAACTAAGGTGGCAGAGAACATTCCTAAAAGTCCTCCATGTTACTTCTGCTGTTCTTCCACACGCTCCTTGGGACCTCGCTTGCCAACAGAAATGTTGATTAAGCACTCTGGTTCTTATGCACTTTCTGCATTGGGAACACTTATAGTTAGGTTTCAGGACTCTGAACTCCCCAAACTGGGGAACTTGTCATTAAAAGGTCCTTTTAAAAAGCACAAGTGCTCCAAAGTTTAATGGCATTAGATTTTGGCAATGATTTCTTGAATATGACACCGAAGGCACAGGCAACAAAAGGAAAATAGAGAAATTGGACTTCATTAAAATTTTTAAAACTCTGTGCATCAAGACCCTATCAACAGAGGAAAAGGGCAATCACAGAATGAGAGGAGATGTTTGGAAATCATATATCTGATAAGGGATTAATATCTAGAGTGCACAGAGAACTCCTAAAACTCAACCACAAAGCAAACAACCTGGCTAAAAAATGGGCAAAGGACTTGATTAGACATTTCTGCTAAGAAGATACATAAATGGCCCATAAACACATCAAAAGATGCTCAGCATCACTGATCATTAGGAAAATGCAAGTCAAGACTACAGTGAGACACCACCTTACACACATTAGGGTGGCTACTATGAAAACAAAAAATAACAAGGGTTGATGAGGATGTAGGAAATTGGAACCCTGTGCACTACTGGTGAGAATGTAAAATGGTACAGCCATTGTGCAAAATATCATGGTGGTTCCTCAAAATTAAAAGTAGGATTACCATATGTTCCAGTTCCACTTCTGGGTATATACCCAACATAACTGAAAGCAGGTTTTCCAAGATACTTTGTATACCTATGTTCATAGCAGCATTGTTCACAATAACTAAACTGTGGAAGCAACCCAACTGCCCACTGACAGATGAATAGATAAGCAAAACGGGGTGTATACACAACAGAATATTATTCAGCCTTAAAGAGGAAGTTCTGACACAGGCTACAACATGGATGAATCTTGAGGACATGATGCTAACCTACCAGTCACAGAAAGACAAATGCTGTCAATTCCACTTGTATGAGGCACCTAGAGTGGTCAAGTTCATACAGACAGAATGTCGAATGGTGGGTGCCAGGGGCTGGGGGTAGCAGTTGCTGGAGGGCAGAGAGTTCCAGTTTTTCCAGAAGAAAAGAGTTCTGGAGATTGGCTGCCGCACAACGTGAATCTCCTGAACGTTTCTAAACTCTACACTCATAAGTGATACGATGATACAATTTTATGTGCATTTCACTACAATTAAAAACCAAACATGGACTTCCCTGGTGGCGCAGTGGTTAAGAATCCGCCTGCCAATGCAGGAGACACGGGTTCGAGCCCTGGTCCGGGAAGATCCCACATGCCGCGGAACAACTGAGCCCGTGCACCACAACTACTGAGCCTGCATTCTAAAGCCTGCAAGCCACAGCTACTGAAGCCCGTGTGCCACAACTACTGAAGTGCATGCACCTAGAGCCCGTGCTCCACAACAAGAGAAGCCACCACAGTGAGAAGCCCACACACCGCAACGAGGAGTAGCCCCCGCTCGCTGCAACTAGAGAAAGCCCGCGCACAGCAACGAAGACCCAACGCAGCCAAAAATAAATAAATAAATAAATTTAAAAATTAATTTAAAAAACTATTAAAAAAATAAAACACCAAACACAAGTGGCCCTCGGAGACACAGTAAATATTTTTGTCGTTCACAGTTTAGAGCTGCCTCATTGTCAGGGTGCTAGTCTTCAGTCAACTAGCTGAGAACTGGTACGGAGGGGATGGGAACTTCCATGAAAGAGCTTCTGAAGCTAAGTAGCCTGGTCCATTTCCTAATTTCTTCAACGAATATCTGAGTGCTTGCTGGAGCCAGTCACTGTACTTGGTCCTCGAGATAGACAGCTGTGAAAACATTATACAGAGAGCCTTGCAATCTGGGAGTGAGAGGTGGGGTAGGGAAGGACCCGCAAATGAAAGCATGGAAGTTTTTAGCATGTTACCAGATGATGCAGGTTACGGGAACAATAAAGCATCAAAGGGAAAGAGGGCTACCCTAATTAGAAGGGGACATGTGGACAGACCGGAGAGAGCAGCCCCTGTAGATACGGAGAGAAAGAACATTCTAGGCAGAGAGAATAGTAAGTGCAGGAGGCTATGGGGAGGGAGCTGCTAGGAACAGCCAGGGACACCTCACCAGTGTGTCTGGAAGGGCTTGAGGGAAGGGGAGGGACGGTGTGTGTGTGTGTGTGTGTGAGAGAGAGACAGAGACAGAGTGGGGGGATGGGGAGGGGGAGAGAAGAAGACTGCTTTTATTCGAATCCAGATGGGAGCCTCTGAAGGGTTTTGAGCTCCGAGCAACACGATCTGACTTAGGACGGACGTACCAGGATCACCGTGACCACTGTACCTAGAACGGATTGAATGGGAGGGGGCAAAGCAGAAAAACGCATTTGAAAGGGGTGCACAGAAGGGGAGAGCAGGGCTGGTGGGACCTGAGGGGAGAGGTTTTCTGTCTCTTGCAGGGTGCCGGCTAGGGTTTAGTCTGGGTGTGGCCGCCCCGCTCCCCGTCTGCAGCACTCTGCCCTCCTCACCTCCTGTAAATGGAGGCTAAGTGCATCCTTGAGGCTCTCCCAGAGAGTTGATGGCCTGTCTGGGACAGTCCTGAGTCACAGCCCCTTGGCTGTCACCAGCTCCAGGGATGCTCCTGTCCTGAGCATTAACCTCCCTCAGGAGGAGTCCTCATTCTCCAGGGAGGAAATGGATATCTCACTGCTGCGGGCTCTTAACTCCTGTAAAGCTGCAGGACAAATGACTTCGCTGAACATGCTTCATGCAGGGAAGAATGGGTAATCTCAGAGAAGGGAATAAAACTTCTCAAAACTCCGAACCGGGGGATTGCAGAGAAGCTCGCTGTTTTCTGTCTTGGGTGCGTGTGTGTGAATCGGGGAAGGAGAGGGCGGGCACCGACTTGGGTCTCGGTTCGCCCCCGTGGACCATTCTTCCAGGGCAAATTTTTCTTAGCGTCACTCGATTTCCTGAAGTGGCAGAATGAATACCCAGTGTAGAAAAGGGGGAAGAAAAACGTGTTAGTTAGCATGAAATATGGTCATCTGATGACTTGTCCATTATGTATTTGAGGAAGCGAAGATTCTGAAGACCTTCACCTACTCAAGGAGAGGAAATTGCCTCTGTCTAGACCAGAACCTCTTACTTTTGCCACTGGTGACATTTTGTGTCCGATAATTCTTTGCTGTGGGCTGTCCTGGGCATTGTGGGATACTCCTACAGTATCCCTGGCCTCTGCCCAGCAGACGCCAGCAGTCCTTCCCCAGCTGTGACAGCAGAGATGGCTCCTGAACTTGTCAATTGTCCGGGGGGCAGGGAGCTGGGGGGAGGGGGGCAGAGTTGCTCTGGGTTGAGAGCCCCTGACCCAGGCTCAGCAGGCACATGGGTGAAGTCAGGACTGTGTATGTCATGTCCTCTCTGGCTAACAATAATCGATGGAGTTAAAACTAATAGTGGCTTCTGCTTGGTCACTGGGACAGCAGAGCATTCACTGTTCTGCCTTGAGAGAACAATTTTCCTGTGTTTTAACTAATAAGGCCCTTGTGATGGCTGGATTCTGGGCACCCCAACTAATAAGCGTGCCTATAAGGCAAAGAAACCAAAACCAACGTCCTCCCTGATTGCCAGGGAGGGGGCATGTTTTCTTTCCCCTCCCTCTCCTGGATCCATGCAGTAATTAGCCAAAGTAAAATGAATATTAGCTCATGCTTAATTGCCTTTACAGTGTACTCGCCAGCACTGATGCAGTAGTGCTAAAGCAATGTATTTTAATAAATTTTTTTAAATTTATTTTTATTTTTGGCTACCTTAGGTCTTTGTTGCTGCGCGTGGGCTTTCTATAGTTGTGGTGAGCAGGGGCTACTCTTCGTTGCGGTTCACGGGCTTCTCACTGGGTGACTTCTCTTGTTGCAGAGCACTGGCTTTAGGCGTGTGGGCTTCAGTAGTTGTGGCACACAGGCTCCGAAGTTGTGGCACACGGGCTTAGTTGCTCCACGGCATGTGGGATCTTCCCGGACCAGGGCTCGAACCCGTGTTCCCTGCACTGGCAGGAAGATTCTTAACCACTGCACCACCAGGGAAGTCCCCAAAGCAATTATTTTTTTAACTCTATGGCTTTAAATAATCCTTGGCTCTGAAATTCCCTGTACCCCTCAGCTACGTAACCACAGGCCCCTCTGCCCTAAATCCTTTTCTTACACTTTGTAGCTTTTTAAGCAACGCCCCTCTTCAGGAAGACATAATCCCTTCTCTGTAGAAAACATGAAAGACCTGAACAAATCAAGATTTCTCCATGGAGAATTCAGCTAGTCCTGAGCTTAGCTCCAAACAAGGAAATCCAAGTCTACACCAAGCACGCCATTACCCGGACTAATGCCTGACTTGAATAACAAGCAAATTATTGTGCTTTTAATTGTACCCTGCTGGGTCACAAAGCACGTGTGAGAGAGGAATGTGCCCAGCTTCTCCAGGAGAAACAGGTCAGGCCTCTCATCCTCCTTTTCTGTCACCTTCCCCTCCCCCTTTCCAATCGTTTCTCTTCTCAGCAGAGCAGAGGAACAAAAAAGAGACAGCTAAATTATGTTTAAAATGGAAGAGTCTAAAAGAAGAAAAACGGCGGTCAGTACTGACTTGGGAGAGGGTGCATTATCTATCCACAGCCTCTGCAGTGTGGGCCATTTGAGGACAATCAGTGTTCCAACCGGCTTGCTGGAGGGCGATATCTGCGAGCCTAAACCAGGCTTTCTCAGCCTCAGCATGACTGCTGGGTGGGGTTGGATGCTTCTTTGCTGTGGGCCTGTCCTGTGATGGAAGGACTTTTAGCCTCGCGTAAGCTGTGACCATCCAAAGTGTCCCAAGACACTTTCAAATGTCTCCTGGGTGCAAAATTGCCCCTGGTTGAGAACCACGGCCCCAAGCCCTTCCATATTGGGATGTACTTGCTCTCTCTCCCATTCTCCCCCCCCCAACACAAAACCCAAGAAAATCATGGTTCCTGTGTTAAAACTGGGGAGATCAACGTGCTCTTCATGTAGGTAGAATGAGCGGAAAGGAAAAAGACGCTGACTTGTGTGTAGTCAGGGGACAGAGTGGGAACCCCCTCAACGCCAAGACTGAAAAGAGTCTTAGGATGTGGGTGTGTTTCTGGCTCCCTCTGGGAAGTGGCAATGCCCCTGGTTGAACAAGCCAACATTCGAACGCCTCTACCCTGTGCACTTTGGAATCGGGCTTGCTGTGGGCGAGATGAGGAGTGATGGCGAGGCTGCAGAGATGAAGGCGCCTCTGAAGGTGCTGACTGTCTCCTCCCACACTACTTGGGACAGGGGAGAACTACCCAGCTTCGGAGAGATACCCATTGCTCAGACAATGACGATCCTGTCTTGGACCTAAACATCGGGATGAAAGAGGGCTACTGACAAAACAGACGTTGTGCAAGCATGGGGTTGCACTTTCATTACAGACATTGAGGCAAACATTTCACTCCTGGTGATATAAGACCTCCCCTATTTTTAAGAACTTACAAGAAGCAGTATTGCTTGTTCTTACCGGCCAGAAGGAAAGGCGGGAGAACGAGCACACTGCAGTGCGCCCCCATATCCACTAGATGGCGGTGTACATCTTCCTCAGAAGCCAGGCGGGCAGCGCTTTGGGCAGCTCGTTGGCCTAAGCAAGACAAGGGCCACTTTTCTTTCCGGAGACAGGCGTCTCTTCTCATTGTGGGCACAAACAGCCCCAAACAATTGCACTGACCACACAGCTCTAAGTCACGTTCCAGGGCACTGCCGTCTGTTCAGGAGTGAATGCTGGGAAAATGAACCACGCTGCTAATTTGCTTGATTGGGGGGAAAATAAGATCTCAAGTGACAGTGGGTGTAATTTATTTTTCCTACAAGAATAGGGGCAAAGCCATTTCATCCACCCCCCCACAACTGCTACCATAAATGAAAGCAATCACCTAATTAGTCCTGAATTATAACTGGCAGGGTAAAGATCTGCTGGAAGTCAAGCTGAAGTGGGGAGTCTGGAGAAAGGGATGTGATTTCTGCAGGGGAGGAGGGGAGGGGTAGGGCGCGGTGGGAGGGGCGGGAGGGGAGGGGAAGGCCTGAAGCCCATTGTGAGGTCCTGCGCCCCTGTGGTCTGGGGGCCGTGCTGGCCCTGACCCTGGGAGAAAAAGAGGCTCAGTGATGTCTTCAGGCCGTTCATTTTGTGCAGGAGAATGACTTTATAAAGTGAAGGAAAAAGAACCTGTTGGAGAAAACCTATCCGAGAGTTTCTCTGAAAATGCTACAGATGGAGATGAACTGGCTTGGGAAGGAGAGCACAGCCCTGTGGCGCCTGGCCACCCCGCTGCTGGTGGACCCCCCCAGGAAGGTTCTGTCACGGAAACGACAGGCAGATCTGAAACCAAGTTGGGCTTTACGTCATTAAGAAATCCCCCAAAGGAATGGAATAAAGGCCTCCTTTCACACTTTGGGTTTTGCATGTGTCCTGAGGAAGCGCCTCTTCCCCAGCTGAGACAGCGCGCTGTCCCCGCGACCCAGTGAGCGGCCCTCGTCCTGCGGGGAAAGCAAAACAGCAGCGGGGTGGGTGCGCGCCCAGAGCTGCCCCTCTCGCCATTGATTTGTTCAGGGGTGACTTCTTGCGTTCTAGTTAGATGTGACTTAAATCGAAGTGCTTTCCTAAGGCGATTTATCACAACTGTGAACGGTCACTTTGCACAGCTGCTGCTCTTTTAGGGAAACGCACAGACTCGGGAGACGGAGGGGCCGGCGCGGGCTCCCCTCTTTCCCACGGACCGGCCCGCGTGCCCCTCGCCCACCAGAAATATGTGCACCGCGTCCTCAAAGGCCGCTGCTTCTGTGCTCTGGCTCCTCTGCTGCTTCTGGCTGCTGAACAAGCCATCTCCTCTCTCCTGGGAGGGGCAGCTGGTTTCCTTTTGGGGCGCTCCCCTTCTCCCCGTCTCAGCTCCTGCAGCGGAGACGAGGCTGCCCCTCTCTCCCTGCACGCTGTGGGCTGGGTGTGCAACCCGGCTCGGGCCACAGCCCCCCCTCCCGCCCCCGTCCCCGCCGACCCCGCTTGGCGCCCACCACAGCCGGCAAAGCCCACACGGGGCGCCCAGTTAAAGCTGAACCGCAGATGAAAACCACGACTTTTTAGGGTGTCTTCAACATTGCATGCAACATACTTCTACTAAAAAAATTACTGTTTATCTGAAGTTCAGCTTTAACGAGGCGGGCATCCTGTATTTTGTCTGGCAGCCTTCTTGGTTCTAAAGAAAATGTTTGTCCAGAGCAGGTCAAATTGGAATCAGCCTAGGACTTTTAACTGGAGCTTTGGGGAACAAATACTTAAAAGGTATCTGTTGGGACTGCTAGGCTGGTAGGATTCATGCTTGCAACCGCTGGGAGCCAGCTTTGCTATCATGTGGGGAGAGCTGCTTGAACTAGAAGCCAACACCACAGAGAGCAGACCTGTTTCATTTGAACAGGTGGATCCAGCTGTTCTTGAAGCTGGCCCGGTGGGTGGTAGAGGTCAGGGTGCTGATGGCCAGGAGGGATAATAATTTCCTACCCCTCAAATCTGGGAAGTGAAAACAGCAGGGCTGAATGTGCCCACGGGGCATGGCTTCTGTTCAACTGGAAGAGTGGTGAATGGCTATTGGGTGACAAAAACAGTCGGTCTACTATATTCTTACTTTGTTTGCTAATTGTTTTGCTGCATGTAAACTCTTTGTTGCATTAGCTCTTGTTCATGACATCATGTCTGGAGACAGGGTCTGATAGACTTACATGTGGAATTGGAGACTTAAATTTCAAATCTGCCTCTGCCTGGTTGAGTGGCTTTAGGGTTCTCGTAACCTCTACAAAGTTGAGTTTCTGGGTCTGAAACCTAAGGACAGAGGTGATCGTAATCCATTTGGGCTGCTATAACAAAATACCAGAGCCTGGGTAGCTTATGAACAACAGAAATTTATTTCTCATAGTTCTGGAGGTTGGAAGTCTAAGATCAGGGTGCGAGCAGATTCACAGTCCGGTGAGTATCCTCTTCCTGGGTCACAGTTGGCGTGTTTTCTCTGTAACGTCCCATGGCAGAAAGGTCGAGGGACCTCTGCGGGGTCTCTTTTATGAGGGCACTAATTTTGTTCATGAGGGCTCTACCCTCATGACCTTATCACCTCCCAAATGCCACACCTCCTGATACCATCACTTTGGGGGTTAGGATTTCAACATATGAATTTTGGGGGAGGCAAATGTTAAATCTATAGCAGAGGTACTTTCCCCATAGGATGGGGGAGAGGGAAAGTATGTAAGCACCTGTCATAGGGCCTAGTGTGGAGCAGGTGCCCCATACAGATGTTATTACAAAATATTGAGTATAGTTCCCTATGCCATAGAGGAGATCCTTCTATCTATTCTATGCCTTCTTTGAATGACCATAGCACTTGTTGTCTGTATCATTTTTATGTCTGTTGTTGCTTTGTGACTGAAAATGAAAAATTTCTATTTGTCCATGTCCTGGCCCTTACATAAAAATGTGTTCATTTATCTATTTCATATTTATTGACTACATCTTAGACACCGTGTTAACGGCTGGTTCTAGATGTTAGTAAAATATAGACCTTCCTGCTCAAAGGGTCACAGTATTTGTGGGAAAACAAAAAAATGAACAACCTATGTCTCTAAGAGCTTTGTACTTCCCAAAGAGAACACACCTCGTAGGTACAATGAATACATGTATCATACGTAAATGTATAAATAGTTAATGGGATTATACACCTGAGATAACTGCTTTTCGATTCTGAGGAAATGATGATTATATTTCACCAGGAGCTCAATACCACTCTGAGAATGAGGGCTTAACCCCCAACTTGACTCACTGCCTCGCTTTCCTATATAAAAATACACAAGTCTGTACATACGCTCTAGAAAAAGGCTTATCTGGCATGAATTTCAGATAGCAAGAAGAAAACTTCAAGAGGTTCAGAGAAGCATCCAGAAGCTCAGATGACTGTCTGGCACTAATACAACTTGCTTGACAGGAAAATAGAGCTGTAAATCTCACAAAATTAGATGATCTTTTAAGAATTTCAAAACCTCCTGCTATTAACTGGAAATCCTAGAAGAATAGCTTCTTTTAAAATGTACTGATAATATGCTTTACAGCTTAATATTCAGAAGCCTATGTTTTGGCTAAGTGAGCTTCAGGAAGGAAGGAAATGTGCGGTTTACCTCCACTTACTTTGGAACCGCTGGTTCCAAACATCTACTTCTATGCACAGTCATCTTATCATCTGTAAAATGGAGGCAACTCTAAGACAACAGAGTTACAGAGATGTTGCACAGCTCCATGTGTCATTGTCTTCATTTGTTTCAGAATACCAATAACATCTAAGCTACTACTGAAAGAGGGCTGTATTATTTCGGGTCATCTAGTACAGCTCTGTCAAAGTAAAGAAAAGGGACCTAGAATGACTATAATTTTCCCAAGAGGACACAATTATTTTATGGTAAATCTGGGACAAGAACCCTGATCTCTTGGATCCCATTCCATTGTTCTTTCATTGGGTTCTGAACAACCCAGAGAAATAAAGAGAAATAAAACTCCTGTGTGCTGTGTCACTGGTACAAGACATGGCAAGATTGGAATTGGAGCACTACATATTAAGAGGTATCTGAGAAATTCTTCAAACTAATTGAGATATATACCAGGTACATAGAAAACAGTATGTTTTATGAAGATGATTCTGTGCAATGAACAGAACTGGTAACACACACTGGAAGGTGAATTCTCATTTTCTGGCACCTTGGAAACGCCACCTCAACATACACGTGAAAATAAACATTTGAACTGGGTCATATTTAATTCTGCATGCTCTTGTAAGTCAGCAAAATATTCCATATATCATTTAAGTTGTCACTCACTTTTTAACTTGACTTTCAATTTCTAAAAGTCTTTCCAAACATAAAACAGAGGTGGGAAAATGGTATATGGGAAGCTGCAGAGATGAAATAAGCTTATTTCATTAGGCATAAAGATGAATATCCAAACAACTTCTTCATGGCTGAAAGTGTCCAAATCTACTGTCTTCATTTTGTAGTCAAGGCTTCCGGAAAAATATGCTAATGGATTCCTTATTACCCAAATGCCCCATATCAGTTTCAGTAGGTATCATTATATATTATGGAAATTTTTCTCAGTGACAGTGAAAGACATCCTGGCTGAACATCCCCCTGCCCATGACACAGAGATGATGGTCTCAAGCTATCTTGAAGGCATTGGAGCCCACACTATCCGTTACTAATATTAATGGAGGATAAAACTTCATATTCTGTTTGCTCTATATTTGTTCAATCACTTCTTCCCTTCATTAAACTGGATGGCCCATAATTGAGTCTGTAGTGTCTATCATTGGAAACTGAACAAAGTTTTGTTGGTTTTATTAATGTCATACGTTCCTAGGGAGGGTCTATTCAATAACTAAGTCTAGTTTCACAGTTACAAATAAATTATGATGTAACTTTGAATAAATTAAGCTCATCATAAAGGAGGGATACTGAGAGTTGCTACTACCCCTTCCTTGAGGGGCTCTCGTAGGCACTAATTAAAGTAACAGAGGTGTATATGTATGCATATATTTTCAATGATATTTGTACAGACTTAAAAAGAACTCTACAGAATGCATTATAAAAACCTTAATGCTGTGTGTCCCTAGTTCCCAGCTCTCTCATTAGAACTACTTAAATGAACACAATCTTATCTGTTAGGATAGCTATCAGAGTACTCCAAATACTACTTCTTGCAGTACCCTGTCCCAACCGTTTGCCATCCTCTTCCCATTAGTCCTCAAGTCAGAAGCCCCGAAGATCTGTTCATTAATTTATGAACACATTTCTTCATCCAGCCAAGAAAATTGATTGATCCCTTACCAAAGTTCAGGCACCATTCTTCAGTATGATGTATAGGCATGTTCAGGAAACACAGCAGTGATTAACACAGATGAATACAGTCTCTCTTGAGCTGAGGGGGGAGACAAAAGTAAATAAGCAAATATAAAATCATAAGTATAGGGCTTCCCTGGTGGCGCAGTGGTTGAAAGTCCCCCTGCCGATGCAGGGGACACGGGTTCGTGCCCCGGTCCGGGAAGATGCCACATGCCGCGGAGCGGCTGGGCCCGTGAGCCATGGCCGCTGAGCCTGTGCGTCCGGAGCATGTGCTCCGCATTGGGAGAGGCCACAACAGTGAGAGGCCCGCGTACCGCCAAAAAAAAAAAGCTATGAAAACAAAACCTATGGATGGAGACCTCCATGAAAGATGGAAGAGTATAATAATGGCCAGAGTACATTACTGTGGCAGAAGCAGCAGACCTTAAGGAGGACAACTTTATAAATTACAAATTGGATTTAAATAGACAGGGAATTGAAAGTGGAGACATTATTTTCTGCAGAAGATGATGGACAGGGGAGAACAAAGAAAATAAAACTGAGATTGTTAGCAAAATACAATGCTAAACATATGTTAGGACTGAGTCCTTAACTCTCATTTTTATTAATGAGTGGGTGTGTATAAATTACTGACTACACAGAACCAAGCCTGGAAACACATTTTATATTTATGATCTTTGTGCCTAAAACTAGATTCTCCTGCAATTTAATATGACACTAGGACAATGACTGGCCAAGTTTTAGATTAATTACTCTTACACAAAGATTTTTCATTCATATAATCTCAAACAAATACTGCGTCACCAATTAAGTTCCAGATCCTATACACTCTGGCTGAAGATATAAATATCTTGCAAGCCCAGCGTCACTTTCCTCTTTCTCTGGTAACAAATCACGCTTTCTATTATGACAATGGCCCCAGTTATCGGCCCAGGAATAAACACTTGACTCAGGAAGAGCCAATTAAAGCCCTCCTTTAGAGTTGATCGAGAGCTTTAAGGTTGGAGTATTTCAATCTTATGAAATTTTTGTAAAACAAAATTATTTCAAAATCTACTAATTATTCTTTAAGTTCTAGAAACTGCATTCTGCGACTAAGAGGACAATTTATTTGCCGTCGTTTCTGCTCTGCCCACTTTATGTTTCTGTTATTGTGAGATAAAGGCGGTGGGGAATGGCAAACCAATTCTGATTCATTCAACACATGAGTGCTTCTTAGGTACAAAACACCATTCTGAACATTGTCCGAGGTAAAAAGATAAATAATACCTAGCCCCTTACCCTCAAGGATCTTCCAGCTTAGCAAGGGAAATAAAACATGCACACAGATGACTGCAACAAAAAGAAGATAATGATTGCTGCCAGATGTTTGGGGAGAATGAGTAGAGCAAAGAGAGAACACAGAATAAGGCAACATTCAACAGTCAGCCAAGAACTATTTGTTGAGCATTTGCAAGCTGTGACCTGGAAATGGAAGAGGAGAACATAGATCTTCACATGGGCAGGTGAAAAATCAAGTGTTATTACTTGTAACACAGCTCTTCAAATATATTTTTTGGCACCAAATGCCTACTAAATAGCCTTAAATTAAAAACTAAATAAGGATACAGTCTCTATCAAATATAGCCTGAGGTACTGATGCCTAAATACTAGGATCACAGTATTTGTGTTCCCAAGGATGCCTTTCTATTGCTTTGCTTCTTTCCCCTTTCCAAATTAGCTAATGCTGCCTTACCAGGATATCTATTTCACTTGTTCCAGCCTTTTTGATCCAATGTATTGAATAGCAGAATAGGTGAGTTACAAGAGGATATTTTGACTTCAAACAACAGAAATAAAATACTCTATAATTGAAAAAAAAGAGGCAATCTTTCAGGCACATGTGGATCCAGGAGTTCACATGTTCTAACCAGGTCCCTTTCTCTCTTCCCCACCCCTTCTTCTCTCTGCCTTTTCTCCTCTCTGGTATTTCTCATTATGGGATTCAAATATTTCCCTGTTTATGTGGAAGCTTCTGGCACAGCTGCGGGCTTATACGCTCGCAGCTCCAGGGCTGGCTGGAAGGGGCAGGCGCATCACAGCATAAGGGTGCACAAGGTGTGCACTTATATAGCAGGCATCACATCTATGAGTGATGGATGATCACATTGTATACAGGGGTAGCTTCGCATAGTTTTTACATCACTTTTCTTGAAGATGGCAGTAAAATGGTATGTTTTTACAAAATCAAATAGTGTAACATTGTCCAAAAGATATACATAAAGCATTTAGAGGAAGGAGGCTCCTTTTTCTTTTAACTCCGGCATGGATTGTCTATTGGACAGTGGTAACCCTATGTCATCAACCTCGTCACCCCAGCAGAAGTCCAGGGATTAGCCCTGCATAACTCTTGTTAGCCTCTATTCCCTTCCTTGAACACTGTAGCCAGAAGGTTTCTTTCCTCCTCAAACCTTAAGTATTGAAACCTGGAGGAGGGGCATGTCTGAAAAGAAAATGATGGACTGGACTCTCCCTAGAAGGAAGATAAATGGGTGGTCAACAAGAAAAAATATAAAATCCTCTGTACCAGGAAATGTTTGAAGTGTTGTTTGGGTATCAAAAAACGGGTGCCCTACACATAAAGCAACAAAGGATATTGGTCTAAAAAGAACACCATGGCCAAAGGTGCATGACCTATTTCAACAGAGGATTTGAAAGTTAAAAGTTAACCTGTAAAACATTCAATTCAATTTCATCATTTTACAGATGGGCAAAGTAAAACTCAGGCACAGGAACAGAAGTGCCAAGGTCAGACAGGTGGTTGGTGGAAGAGACAACCAACTTCCCAACTTCTGACATTTTAGGTGTGTGTGTGTGTGCTGTTTTGTTTATGTGCAAGGACATTTTTCTTTAGTACACTAACATTACAACAGAAAGTATAGTCTTGTTTTGGTTTTCTCTGCGCCCTCAATTCTGTATAAGACAGTTTTGCTGCACTCCAACAGAAAGGCTCAGCAAGAGTAGAGACCACCATAAGCAGTACACGTGGGCACCAAGGGCAGATACATTGCCCTTCCTTGTGTAGGAACTAGGGCCACTTGTTGCTTTAATGGGCCAAGTTTGGGCTGGACCTGCAGGAGGGGACACCTTTGAAAAACAGCTTCCTAACTGCACTACAACCTGCTCTGGCATCCTGATTCCACTCCCCAAACCCCCCAAATCTTCAGCCAGAAAAAAAAAAAAAAAGAAGAATGGATCACTGGATGGATGGGGAGATTTCTGTCTGCTCCTCCTACTGCCACCTCTTTCTTGCTATTTCCTGCCCGAGGAAACCTGACATCAGCCCAAAAGCATCTCTGGAAATGGGTAGGAGGGAGCCTTACACCTGTCAGCGCCAGAGAAGAAAGTGCGCTCTGCAGAGTTCTCAGTTGTTCCATCTCTTGCGATGAAAGGAAGAAAAGGAGCGAATCCGCCACAGATTTACTGGAGACCAGGGTTACTTCATCCAGCTCCGGCCTCAGTAACCCCTGAAGACCAAAGATGCATTTCCATTCCCAGCATTTCTTGTTGGCGTCTTTCCCTACAGGCTAGCCCAGTGCCTGGCCCCGAAGAAGTCTCTGCGTAAAGGTTCTTTAGGTCATCAATCAGCCTCCTGTGTGTATGTGTGTTTTTCTTAGGAAAAACTGGCACAGACGAATTAGCAGTACAGACTGGGGTCTCCCTACTACCCTTCATGCTTGGCGGCATCACCTTCGACTACCTCGCATTCTCCCGGCGCTGACAGTCCCGGCTCCGGACCTCAGGGTTGGAAGCAGTCAGCCCCAGCTAGAACAGCCCTGTCCGGGGCTGATGCCACCCTGTGCCTAGAATGTGCGTGTGGGTGCAGGCGGTCGAGCGAGCGGCTTCTACGGTGAGACCGAAGCAGGAGCTCAGCCTTCGCCTGCGACCTGCAATCCCCAGATTCCCTGGGGACCTCGAAACTCCCAATCGGAGGTACTCCGCCCCCCCACAGCCGCCCACCCATTCCCTCCCCCCTTACCTCAGCACGCAGCCCCTCCCTGCGTGATGATGCAAAACCCTGGGGAGGGTGGGCGCTGGGAAGGGTGGGGAGAGCCTGAGAGCGAGCGAGGGTGGGAGGGAGTGGGCGGAGGAGGAGAGGGAGCCGAAGGCGCATTTAAAGCGATAGCCATCCTCGCTCTCTCCCCAGTGCTGGGCTGTTGGAGAGCTCGAGCTGCAAGCCACCGAGCGCGAGCTCGAGCGCGGCGCGCTGGCCGGGGAACCCAAGAGCGCACGGCGCCCCAAGCTGGCAGGCGCCGCGGGACCCCCCACCCTCGCCGGCTGCCCTTCCCCGGGCGCCCCTACCCTCCTCGCCCGCAGGAGACCCTGGGCTTCCCCGGAGGAGCTCACCCCAAGGGGCCAAGACTCCGGCGAGCCCGCCACCGTCCCCTCGAGTGCCGCCGCCACCACCGCAGCCGCGGGAGCAGTATGGTCCAGCTGGGGAAGCTGCTCCGCGCCCTGACTTTGATGAAGTTTCCCTGCTGCGTGCTGGAGGTGCTTCTGTGCGCGCTGGCGGCGGCGGCGCGCGGCCAGGAGATGTACGCCCCGCACTCCATTCGGATCGAGGGGGACGTCACCCTCGGGGGGCTGTTCCCGGTGCACGCGAAGGGTCCCAGCGGAGTGCCCTGCGGCGACATCAAGAGGGAGAACGGGATCCACAGGCTGGAAGCGATGCTCTACGCCCTGGACCAGATCAACAGCGATCCCAACCTGCTGCCCAACGTGACGCTGGGAGCGCGGATCCTGGACACTTGTTCCAGGGACACTTATGCGCTCGAACAGTCGCTCACTTTCGTCCAGGCGCTCATCCAGAAGGACACCTCCGAAGTGCGCTGCACCAACGGCGAGCCTCCGGTTTTCGTCAAGCCCGAGAAAGTAGTTGGAGTGATTGGGGCTTCGGGGAGTTCGGTCTCCATCATGGTAGCCAACATCCTGAGGCTTTTCCAGGTAGGGGGGCGCTCCCTCCGGGGCAGAGCGCGCCGTAGCTCCCCGCGCTCTTTATCCTGAAGGCTGGCTTGGACTCCAGGGGTGCGGGGTCTGGTCAGCCTTCGCTCATTTCCACCCTGGAGATCCTGCCGAATCCCTCCCACCTCACCCGAGGAGGTACTTTCCCTGCTTGATTCCTTTCCCTTCCATCTCTCCCCTGTCCGCGCTCCACTCCATCCGGCTTGACATTCTGGATTTATGGCCCCATTGACAAGAAACAGTCTCCGAAAAACAAGGCGATGATTTAAATGGGTTTGCATTCGAGTGAAATATGGTTCCAAACCAGGCTTGTAAAAGTGCCGGGCTCCTGTGAGAGCCACTTAGGCGCAAAGAATATGAAAGATGAGAAGACGCCTAGAAACTAGGCATTTCTCAACTCCCCAGCTTCCCTGCCCCAAGCCGCCCGACAAGCTGCAGCTGCCTTGGAAAATTTCGAGAAGAGCTTAGGGAGGCAGTTCTTAAACCGAAGGCTAGGTCTTCACCTACCTTTGGACGTGAATTGCCCATTTCGCTCGGGTTGGATTTCCCGACCTGTCACCTATCTCTGCGAGGGCATGGGGCGGAAGGCGTGGGGACTGTCCTCAAGCGGGGAGAAGCCACCCGCAGACGTGCCCCCAGGTGATTTGCTCTGGGCAGTTGTTTGCACCGTCTAAACTGCCTTTGCGATCCGGCCACTGGCAGGAGCCGGGCGATCAGCTTTCTACTCCTGCCAGCTCAGAGCCCGGAGGTGAGCTCATGCTAACTGCGAGACACAGTCGCTTTTTCTGCACCCACCCTGTGCCCATCCTTTCCCACGACCTCCCTAACGCAGCCCCCAACCCCAGTCCTGGGTTTTGAGGACGATTCTCAGAGCCAGACAAGAAGGCGCCTGGAGGGAGGCAGTAGGGTGCGCTGAGCAAGGCCGGGCGGTCCTCTAGCTCCGGGTGCAGGCGGGCAACGGCGGAAGATGCGAGGACGGCGCATCGGGCCCGCTGAGCGGTGGGCGGTGCTGCAGTGCTCTCTCACCGCCTGCTCCCACAGCCTCGGCCCCACGGCTCCTGTGCCGCCCTGGGTATAGATGGATGGCTTCTGGATGAAGAAATTGAGTTTCAGGGTCTGCGTGACTATGGGTTCTCTTGTTTCTCTGTCTTTCTTCCTGTGTGTCTCTCTCCTTGTGTCTCTTTCTCCCTGCTTTTTTTTTTTTTTTGTCTCTCTGTTTTTATGTTCTCCCTTTCAATTTCTGCCTCTCTTTTCCTTCTCTACCCCTATCTCCAGGTTTTTTGTTAATCTCTGTCTTGAAGTGATCCTTTCCTAATGCACAGCTCTCTCCCTGCCTGGTAGGACCCAAGCTCAGTTAGTCCCTTCTCCAGATGTTCTGGCTGACCCTTATGCTCCCCGTAGCTAAAAAGTCGGCTCCCTCTCAAGTGCCTTTCCTGAAGCATGTTGGGTTTCTGGAGGGGACTCCTTGTGAGATTCAAGCTGTCACTACATCAGCACCCAGGGGTATGAAGTTTGTGTTTGTGCCAGAAGGAGGGGTGCCTGACTAAAGCTGCAGCCTGGTATGGCCCCTCTGAGCCTCTGAGCATCCCTAGCACCTGTTGAGTATGCCACCTCTAGATGTTTGCAAGGCCAAAAGTGCTTCTGGGCAGCCTTCACTTTGAGGTAATGCTTTCAGGAAGAGCCTGGGTTGTTGGAAGCAAAACCCAGAAGCACTTCCTTTACCTCTGAGCTTAAACTAGAGAACCTGAGGAGGCAGCGCTGCAGGGAGGATGAAGCCAGAGGTCACCTGAGAACCACAGGGGCAACTCACAGTATTTTTACTGGAGCTCTGGGTGTTGAAGGCACATTTGCTGTTTGACATTTTAAAAATTATTTTGGTGCCTTCACTTGGAGCTTGGGAGCTTGCAGATGGGCCTGCCTGTCGAAAAAAGAGTGAAATCTTAAAGTCAAGAGAGAGCTTGCAGACTAGGTGAAGGATTGTGTTTGCTGAAAAAGATTCCAGGGGGAGCTGATTCCTTCTCTGGTGTGTGGATCTGAGGCACTTGCAAGAAAAGAGAACGCTTGCCTTATGCTTAGTTCCCCCGTTCCCTGGGCTGGGAAGGAAAGGAACTGAATGCCAGCATTAGCAGTGTGCGTTGGGACCAAAACCATTCAGAGAAAACACTGTCATTTTCCTCTAATTTGCAAATTGCAACTATTCATGTTGGATTGAACAACTGAGGGAAAAGAGCCCCCCGTTTTCACCTGCATTTATTGAGAGGAGGCTGGTAGTAGGAGGGATGCACCAACTTGTAGCTTGTGCTGCAAGCTGGATATAAGCTTGGTGTGAGTATCCTGGTTAACCACTGCCCATGTTCAAATATACAGAGATAGATTCCAACAATCTCTTCCAGTAGCCTTATTTTTGCGTGTGATCTTAGAAGCTCCTGGCATGTAAGTCCAGTCCCCAGTTTCCTAGCCTCTGTAAACCTGCAAAATGAATAGAGAGAATAGTGGAACACAGATCCCTTGTTCAAAGACACAGTCACTTTAGGGAAAGAGGAAAAGAACGGGTAGGTGAATCTTCTCTGGGATTGCAGGGTTCAGCTCAATGAAGACTGTCCTGTATAAAAGAAACTCCTCTAAATGGTTGAATTCTTAGCTCTCCAGAGATTTGAGTTTTCTTTTCCCCAGTCCCTGTGGGTTGCTGTGGGGAATGTGCCAAACCTATCATTTGAGATAAAAATTTATGGTGAGGTAAGCTTCTAGGCTGGGGGAAGGAAGACTTAGTGACTGAAATGGGGGATGCTAAGCACTGGGGGGCAGGAAGGAACAAGGAGCTAGTAATGGATGTAACAAATGCTGCAGCTGCCAGCAAAGCCTGGATTGAACTTCCTTCCTGAAAATGAGAACCCGGGCAAGAATGACCACTCAGATGTAAACAGTGTCTCTGACTGGGAATTCTCATCTGCCTGCCGGTGGGCCAGAGCTGAGCAAGTCCTTTCTCTCCTCTGTATGCACACTGAATTGGTTAGTAAGTGACATGTCAGAGGACAGGAATCATATTCAGTGGATCTTTCAAATCCAGGAGTTTGAGGCTAATGAAATTAGTGTGTGGCCAGGGCTCTGCCAACTAGAATTAAGTCACTGCAGCCACCCTGCAATGCATTTTCAGCCTGAAGGGAGCATCAGGGAGGAATTTCGGGAGATTTGTTTCTGAGCCTGTACAAAATAATACTCTCCTAATGCTAAGAAAGATTAAATGTAAATTAATATTGACTACGAGTAACATATTTAAAAAATAATCGCCGAGTGGGGGATGGCTTAAAGTGGAGAGATTATATAATATGGTGGACAAAGAATAAATCTCCTCTGACCACTGTTTCATGGGCTATGAGTAAGATCTATTACAATGGAAAGTAATGGGAACGTTTTTATTCAAGGCTTCTCTGCTATTGACTTGAGAGCAAACACTCTGAGAGTATAAATTACTCTTGCTATGTGCTGACTCTGAATGAACAATATTTCATGTGCAGTGACATGGTCTAAGCTATAGACTTGGAATTGAATGGCATCTGTTTCAATTGTTTTGTTCTCTCAAGAGCAACTAGATAGAAAAAAGTGGTCAATTTGACCCTTGTGGGAGCGTGTTGCAAATCTAAACCTGTGTCCCTCATACCATAAATGAAATACATTTGTAAATTTGTAAGTGTTTTCCTTCTGTTCATTGATGCTTGAGTACAATCTCAAACTTTGGCAGCAACATTTTATACCTAAGTACTTGGTTTTCTTCCTTTCTTCTTTCTCTTTCTCCTCTCTCTCTCTCTCTCTTTCTCCATCTTATGTAATTGGATAGAACTGGGCACCTAGGATGATGTGGTGTTACTGTAGTGGGATTTAAAAAAAAAAAAACAACTCTAACTTACCCTTTTAAAAATTTCATAAATACAGGTGTCAGTGCCATTTGGAATAGTCTCTATAACAATTTCTGTCTCCACATTTACTGTGTTTCAGCAAATTTACCTAACAGATGGTGAGTGTGCAATTTTTAAAGGGGCATTTTTTGAAAGAGCGGAGAGGGAAGGAATAGAGACAGGCACATACTATATTTGAAGTTACCTGCACGTGTATTTTATGTATGTATAGCCATACAATTAAGAAGTCTTTGGATGTTTTATCTTCAAGAATAATTCAGATAATGGATTACTTGAATATCATAAACATTTAGGGTTAACAGATTTGTTACTTACAGACGTTGTATCATGGATTTAAAAGACCATAGCAAGCGGGCAGCGGCGGGCGGAGCGACCGAGGGGCGGCGAGGGCTGGGCGGCGGGTGCGGGGGTCCGTGCTTCCTCGCGGTGGAGGGCTGGGTTCGCCAGGGACGCCGGGTTGCTCCGCGTTGCCAGGTTACCGAGCGCGTGCCCCGCGCCCGCTCTTCCGCCCGGGCCGCCCTCGGCGCCGCCTGAGCCGCGGTGCGGGATGCGCGGGGTGCCGGTTCCGCGGAAGCTTGGGTCGGGCGCTGCGTGCGGGACTCTCGTCGCTCGTGGACGGGGCGCGAGCGCGCGGGGGACGTAGGGCGCCGACCTGTGGCTCCCCGGCGCACCGGCTCCGCTCAGGCCGCCCGCTCAGGGGCCTCCGGCGCGAGGCCCCCTTCGTGGTCAAGATGGCGGCGTCCAGGCGGGCCGCGCCGAGAGTGAGCTGGAGCCGGGCCCGGAGAGGGGCGAGTCTGCCACACCCAGGACTTGGACACCGGGCTGGTCTCCCGTCTCCCGGGGAGCGGCGGGTGAGTGGGCGCGGCCGCGATAGGTTCTTCTCGTGGGGTGGTCAGCTCTCCGTGCGTCCGCAGACTTCTGTCGTCTGATAGTCAGATCTGGGGTGGCCCAGGTTGGAGGCGAGGGTGCTTGATTGGGGAAACCTGAGAGGTTTAAGGACTCTATTGGGATCGTTTCAGACCCCAGCAAGAAGCTGAGCAAGTTTCCTCCTGACTCTCTTCCCGGCTAAGTTTTCTCCCTTCTCTGAAAGCGCCAATTTTCTGAATCACCTTGTTCCCCGGGGGGATACAGTTGGTGGTTCTGACCGTGGAACGTAGGACCCGGCGCGGGGAAGCCTGAGCTGGTTCTAGTTACTTTGTTTGCAAAGCACTTGTCTTGTCTTTGGAATCTTTGTGTATGTAACCAACGTTGGGAAGAGCCAGCGTTTTCTCCTCCAAAACACTGCGAGGGGTAACTTTATACGTAAGAACCAAGTGGGCGTTCACATCCATCTCTTTTCCAACCACTGAGTTTTGGTTGTGTTTCCTTTCTTTAAGTTTGTCTCGTTCTGAAGTGATAACAAAACAAAAACAGAAACAAAAAAAAAGGCCATAGTCAATTACACAAAGTATACTCTAGTCTCAGTCCTGCCATTAATTAGCTTAAGTCATTTAATTTTTCTAGGCCTCATTTTTCTCATGTGATGTTTTTTCTTTGGAAAAGTATAGTTTCTAGAAGTCTCTAATCTCTGTGTCATAGTTCAGCTTGGAGAAAACCTGTTCTTATCCAAACTCCATGACATTGTATTTCCAGCTCCAACTTTGGACTTTGAGTGAGTTGGGGGCAACTTTTTAAGGATATTTTCACACAGCTTTTTTAGTTAATAACAGTCTAGCTGACTTGTCATACTCAGACTATCTCCCGTATTCTTTTACCAGTGTGTTCCTTAGTCATATATAGAAAGACTGTTGTGGGGAAAATGACCTCCTGGGTCAGCTTACTGCATGGTCATCGACACAGGACAGGGAGTAAGATTCTGTGGATTTTACAGAAGCAGATACAGGTTTCATTATCCATGTCCTCTCCCCTTTCATCTTACAAAAACAGCAGGCTTTTCTTGGAGAACTGCCAGATAATGCCATCCTGCCTCCTGACGGGCCCCGGGGATGAGTCGCCCAGGGACTGAACTCCAGTAAAGCAGGTGATTGGCTCATGGGTAGGTATCTGACCTCGGCTAAGTCTATCAGACTCCTCCCCAGGACTTTTGTCTCAGAGCAAAATGGAAGAATTGTCTTTTCTCTCTGGAATTTCTAAGCTGGGGAGATATGACTCTGGGACTCCCAGTGACCATCCAGCACAAGGAGAGACTTTCTGTAAAATAAAGTCTTGCAGAGGTAAGCAGGGCTGAGCGATGGAGAGAGAGCTGGAACCCTGCTGATACTCTGGAACGTCCAGATCCAACTGTATCTGAATATGGCTGCATCCCTGAATTTCTAGTACTTGTTTGTTGAGGTTGTTGTTGTTGTTTGGTTTTTGTTTTTAAATTTCCTTTGACTATTTTGAATTTGTTTTCAGCCATGTGCATTTGAAAGCATCATAGCTAAAAGAGCTAATTTCCTACATTAATGTCAGGTTTGCTGACTGGCATTACTTAAGTGAAAAATCATATCCACTATTTTCTTTAAATAAAATCCTTCTAGCTCAGGTTTGAGATATTCAAAACTCTGCCTCCTACCCCCCTCTTTTCCAACATTTACTATATCACCTTGAAGCACTTGTGACCACATCTTTCCCATCTAGACGCAGTTGAGAGAGAGAGCAAATACTTCTGATATAAACTGCAACCTATACGCCTCCTACCTGGAAGCTTTAGAACATACTTGATTCTTGTCATTAAAGCAAATCTTTTGTTGTTGTCTCCAGGGCACAGAAGCATTTTCATGGCATAATGGAGTACAAAGTACATTAAGCCTAACTCTACTTCTCACCCTCTTTTACTTTAAATAGGCAGAAAAGAGCAATCTCAAACACATTTTCCCAACAAATAAAATATATATACGATTATGTTTAGAAGACGTTTATGCAACATATAGTTAGACTGATTAATTAAAGGACCTTTCGCCAATTGGCACAGTAAATATATATGTTGAATGTGCTCAATTAAAAAGAAGACAATAACATATTTTTACAGGTTAATTATCTGAGAAGAGTATTGTGCCAGCACACTTGATACTACAGTATTTCATGTTTCATGTTTCATGTTTCAATATAATTGAAAGAAGGTAATCTTCTTTTAATTATATTTACTGCTAAATGTTTCTTGGATCAAGCTATTAAATTATAAGGTCAAAAGTAAAATGATATGAAATTACAATGGTAAAGGGACACATATCCCACTTTATGAGAATAGAAGTTCTAATTTCTTTTCAGTACTACTAGTAGTGACCACAGTACTAATTTGAGCCCTTACTATGAGCCACTGTGCCCATATACATTTAGTTCTTACAGTAGTTCTGCAAAGGGCATATAAAATCCACACTGTAAAGCTGAAGAAAGTGATTCTCATAGCTGAAAGTCACATAGCTGGTGAGTGGCAAAGTCTAGATTCAAACTTAGAGTCATCTGACAATGCTCAGGTTGTTGACCACTATGTACACTGCTCAATTGTTGCACCAATAAAGAAGTGCTTGAAATAATTATAGATTTGCCTACCCTGAAACTGCAGTGATTTAAAGACATCAAAGTTGCCAGTTGCTTAACATCTACTTACAGTAAGAAATTACATTTTATTTCATTTCTAAAACAAGATTAATTCTGCAGGCCCATAGAAACTTGAGGACACAAATCCTACCTCCAAATGAAAGATGCTTGTTTTCCATTATTCAACAGATGGCCCTGTACAGAGGCAATAAATATATAGTCGAATTTTCATTCAAATAAATGAGAAGAGAGGTTTCTTCTTGTCCTGATTCAGTGCCCATCATTATGGATTATGATGGCTCTTCCCAAACTTTACTTCATTCACTCCACTCTTTCTACAAAACTCCAGTAACGGAATCCATCATTCAGATATACGTACAAAGCGAAAGGACTGTATTAATACAGTTGCTGAAAGTCAAGTTGATAGAGCACAGGAAATACATCCTAATAAATGCAACATTAATGTTTGTGTGGACCTTGGAGTGAGGGGTAGAAGAATTTTCAGTTTAATGGAATATTTTGCCTCTTGCTATGAAAGTGTGGCTTAATAGTCTTGTAATTGGTCATTTACAGAATCCTCCATCTCTGGGTTTCATGCTTTCTTTACTCTGCAGCTGTTGATTCCTTCTCTTGTTCTGGATGGAAGATAGCAACGAAGCCACTTCAAAGGGCTCAGCCTGCCTTTTTGTGTTATTGTTTAGATGAAGATATTTCCATTTATTAAAGCACACTATTTAAACTTTTTTATCATGTTTCAAACTTGACTGTGTTCTGAAGGTATGAGCACAGGCAGACATAATGGGGGATGTTTTCAGGAGAGAACATACCCTTATCAAAGGAATTATCAGAATTTTCATGTATGGATTGAGAATCAAATTCTGGAGTTAGACCTGAATTTAAATTCATACTCACAACTTATTACCAGTCTCATCTTGATCAAACGGTTACCACACTTCTCATCAATTTCCTTATCTTTGAAAGCAGAATAAGAGAAGTATGCCTGGTGGAGTTACACATCAAGCTCATCTGATAGAATATTCATAAGAATTTTGCACAAAATATACATGGAAATATTTTAGCACCGAGTTTAGCATGCGATTCTTCTTCAATACATTTAAGAGCTATTATTTTATTATTATTATGCTATCATTAAATATCACTATTACTTAAATGTTATTATTGCTAAAATTGCTGTAAAACTACCGCAATAACCCATGATGAATTCCCCTCTTCTGTTTCCTTTGTTTAAATGGAAAATATATATATAAATCTAGACAGAGAAGACTTTAGTGATCCTATTCAGCGGAGTGAGAATTTCCATGGCACTGATTAAAACAAATCCTGAATTGCATGGACTTAAGATAGCAGAGAGGGGCTTCCGTGGTGGCGCAGTGGTTGAGAGTTCGTGACCCGATCCGGGAAGATCCCACATGCTGCGGAGCGGCTGGGCCTGTGAGCCATGGCTGCTGAGCCTGCGCGTCCGGAGCCTGTGCTCCGCAACGGGAGAGGCTGCAACAGTGAGAAGCCCGCGTACCTCAAAGAAGAAAAAAAAAAAAAGATAGCAGAGAGGCTAAGAGATTTGAAGTTAGACATCCTCAAGTGTGAATTCTACTGTGACCCTCTTCTAGCTCTAGAACCTTGAGGAAGTTACTTAAACTTTCTGAGCTTTACTACTAGTTTCCTCATCTGTATCTTTTTCAGCACTATTTATCAAGCATCTTCCTGTTCTCTATGCTTGGACGTATCAATGAATAAATGAGACAAGAGCCTTTGCCTGCGTGCTCCTTCTTGCATGCTTTCTCCCTCCTTACACTCTCGTGTGGAAACGGATGTTATAAATAAACTCTATGCTTTGTCACAGGTTGATGGGCGCTACGGGATAAGGAAAAGGATGTGAAGCTCACTGAAGAGGCTTGGTTTGGGAGTGCTGGAGGAGTGTACAGGTAGGTTCTGATTTTAAATAGGGTAGTCAGGGTGGATTTTATAAGTTGACATTTGAGCAAAGACTTGAACTGAGGGAGTTGTCAGAATGTATGATGGGGAGACCACTCCCTGGGAGCAAGAATAACCAGTCCCAACACTCTAAGGCAGAAATATGCCGGGCAGCTTGGAGGAATATCAAGGAGGCCACCCTGGCTGACTTAGTCAGTGGGGAGGAAGAGACAGCAGGAGGGCTGGAGGTCGGATATGTGATGGGATGGATTGGGTGAGTCCTGGGAGGCCATCACATGCATTGTGTCTTTTACTCTAAATGTAGGCAGCCAGGGGCAGGATTTTAGCCGAGGTGTGGCATGAACTGTCTCTTGTTTGAAAAGCATAACTCTATCTGTGGTCTTGAGGATGTGGGGAGAGAGTGGAGTCAGGGAGAATCTCAGGAGGCGACTACAGGATCCTCGAGGTCTATGTTGTTGGCCTGCACCAGGCTGCTAGTGGCTGTTAATTCTCAGAAGTGGCACATTGGGAAGGTTGTGACAGCATTTCGTGGTAGATTGAATGCAAGAATGGAAAGGAAGAGGGGGTCAAGGGTGAATTCGAGATGTAGGGCCTGGGGAACTAGAAAGGTGTGGTTACTGTCACCTAAGATGGAAAAAGTTTGGGGTAGAGCATGTTTGGGGGAGTAAAGACCAGTTTTGGAGGTATAAGATTTGAGATGTTTTCGTGACATCCAAGTAGAGATGCTGAGTACACAGTTGGATACACAAGTCTGCAGTTCTGAAGAAAGGTCTAAACTAGAGATACACTTTAATACAATGGAGATGTTAAGAATAATTACATGGAAGCGCTATTTTACAGATAAAATGAAGTAATGCAATTAGCATTCTGTCTTCTCAAAACATTTAATAACTGTTAGCTAAAATAATTACCTGAAATGAAAAAATACCTATAGTTTGTTTTGTTGTTTGCAGTAAAAGTGAATAAAATGTCACAATTATTTTAATAGTATTTGTGACACAGTAGTTTTAGTTAAGACACCATGACTACAAACATTTACACTAAACCTTTCAGTTTCCTGCTTTTCACTCTGATAGGGTACTTGGAACCATATTTTGTAAGGTTTAAGTTAGTTGTCATAGGGTACCTCTTTAATTAGAAGTAATTCTGAACTGTCTAGTTCCATGCCGTTTTATATACATATATGTATAATTATTATTTCATGATTTATCAAACTCAGTTGAAAATTTGCATCACTGATATACATTAGAATTTAAGCATTTACCCAGGTACTCAAGGAAAAAAATGTACTTGTCTTGTAATTTCCATAGGAGTACTTGCTTTCACATCTTCCCTTCACTTTGCAATTGCAAACATGGCAGGGGAAATATCTTACTGGTCTTTGAGTTCCCCTTAGCTATCTGCAAGTCCTTAAACAGCCTTTGTGGCTTAACCAAAATTCTCTTCCATCTTCATTCCGCTAACAGATATTGGTCTAAGCATGTACTTATACTAAAAAATGCATGACCACGTTGTCTCTACACATCTATAATTTTATGTTAACACTATCATTATGTAAGCTATACTTGAATTGTAATTATAACAGATTTTATGTCAACACACATCCATTTCTAGTGTTCATCTGGTGTTCAGGGGGAGAGCAGCATGTCGTAAATTTTATCAAAATATAACATCTGAAGACTAGAACAGAGGGTAATTGTGTAATTCTGTATTCACTCTAATTAAGTTCAGTGGAGTTGGCATAATAGAATTAAGATAAAAAAAAAAGACATCGAGGTACCATGGCTCCCTCTCCTAACACACCCTTTCGTATCCGAGAGCAGAGACTCAGCACCTTTCTGTACAGAAATGGAGACAGGAAGAGGCCAGAGGATGAATGACAGGCACGAATGAGGTGGAACTTTGAAGAGCAACATGGAAATGAAATACTTCTTTTGTATTTGGTAGGTGGGGAAAATGTACCAGCGTGTATGCCTACTGGGACCACGTTTTGCAGAACAGTTAAGCCCAGTGTCAACTGTGCTGTCCCACCTTCCTCGTAAGTAGGAACATACTGTTACTTGAATCTTTGCTTCCTGTTTCTTGATAGCTGGTTGAGAAGATTATTACAGGAACTGCATCTTGTTAGCAAATAGACTGTTTTGAAATGATTGACACTCACTGAAGAGTGGCAACTCCAAGCTTGCTCTCTCTTGATCTTGGACTATTTAAGTCTGGAGTGCAGGAGTGGGTTATGGGGAAAGACCATTGGAATTCTTATGTCTTCAGCATAATGGTTATAGCATAATGGTTAGGAGTGTAGGTGCTGGTTCAAATCTCTGCTTTCCACTTGCTAACCATATGAGCTTGGGCAATTTACCTGATTACCTGAACCGCAATACTCCTGCCTATAAAATGATGTTAATAATATTTCATCCCCATAGACTTGTTTTCAATGTTAAAATGAAGTCACTTACACCAAGCACTTAATACAATGCCTAGAGCATAGTAAAGTCTATTATTATTACTATTACTACTACTACTACTTCTATTATTATTATTACTATCACGATGCCAGTTGCTGTTTTTCTATGCCTTATTCCATTATCTTCTGCCCTGTCCCCCCATTTCTGTCTTGTGTCTGTACAAGGGTAGGTTTGTCACAGAGCATTTTCTTTCCGTAATGTCTGACTCTTAGTCATCAAGGTGACTGGTTCACGACCCGGCATTCATTGCTGCTCGTTGAAGCAACCCATTTTGAGAAGGGGAGTTGGATATTGATGCCAAGTTGGGTCAAGGAGAGAGAATTTTCTCTCTTCTGCACTCAGAGAGCTAAGTGAAATATTCAGGCCTCAGAAGGAGAATCAGGCAAAGGGCAACATGCTTAATTTCATACCTTAGTGATTAAGAACAAGTCAGACAGGCTGGATTTGAACTTATTTCCGTCATGTACTGACAAGGGGATCTTAGGTGCTTTTGTAACCCGTCTGAGGCTCAGTCAACATCTGAAAGAGACGAATAACATTATCAGGACCTAGCGTATAGCCTCGTTGTAATAAGTGAGTAAATCCTTTTAAAACGTTCAGCACGTTGTTTGACATATAAACACGTAATAAAATTTAGCTTCTTTGACTACTACCGCTGCTAATATTATTAAGTAGCTGAGCAGATCCGAGGCCCATTTTTTTCTTAGATTGCACATAATCATTTGGACAACCAGCTCACATTGATCAACCGTTGCTTGTATATAAACCCCCATGAACCCAAAGGTGCTTTAACTCTGTCCCAGTCAGAGCCTGTTCTGGGGGCAGAAGCAACACCGGCACTACCCCCGTCATCTTTGCCTTTATTGTCACTACACTCGCCTGCCGTACTGAGCACTTTCTGTTTGCCAGGCACCAAATTTAGCCCTGCGTATGCACTGTATCATATAGTTCTCACACTCAGGTGGGAGACATTATCATCGTCCCCAATTTTCAGATAAAGACGCCGAGGTGTTGGAAAGGTAAGAAACTTGACCCACAGCAAGAGATGGAGCCGGAGTATTCAAACCCTTCTCTCTGACCTCAAGAACCCTTAAATATTAGCATACTACTACATCCTGGTAAGAAAATCTGCTTCCAGCCACTCTGGTGAGAGTAGAAATGATTCTCAGTCCCCACATTCCTCTATTGCCCATGCCACCCTAACCTCAGGACTAGGGGGGAAAGGAAGTGATCTCTTCAAAGAGCAGCCAAAGGGAACCTACTCCCTTCTGCCTTTTCGTAATCAACTAACCAATATTTTATTTCCTTCTTAAGAGTCCCCACGTGTTCCTTTTGGTACTTAGCTTGGCCTTTTAGAATTCTGACATTCTGTACATGACTCATCCACTGTATTTCATGTTAATTTATTGAGGTCAAGTATAGGGTCTTACTCATCCTGAAGTCCAGTTATCCCCTGTCACATCTAACTCTGTTCTTTTCTTTTTGTACGACATCTGCAGATATTTATTTGAATTTTGTTGAATTGTTCTCATCAATAGTACATTAAAAGTTATACAGAAAGTGCTTTCTTATAAGGAAAACCATCTAAATAGATTACTAGCTCTTTACTTTTTATAGCACTATTGTAGAGATTATAGATCTCCAGGTAATATTTTTTAGATTGAGTTCTTCATATCATCTTATTTTTACATATAATGATAAATCTGAATTTTCTCTATCAAAGCTCTGAGACTTTACTGGCTTGTAACTTAGCTTGTTGATTATGTGTGGTTGACTTTTCCATTTACAATGATGTTTGATCCTGGTAAGGATGGGGCTGGGTGGGAAGGTACATCTTAGGGCCATCAATTGGTTTTGTAGAGAACTAACATAAAGATCTAAAGTCTCATCATATTTCTGCAGAACTCATGAATCATTTTATTATAATTCCATTCATTCAGGGAGTATAAAACCATTTTCAAATTGTTATTCCTAATTTGTTCATCTTCTCTTCCTTAGTCTTAGTGAGAAGAGAGCAGGCTGAATGGAAGAAAGTCATTATGACCACTGGGGCCACTAAGGTAGGCATCAGTCCCAGAGTTTTGTTTTCATCTCTCCGCTATGAATATTGGCTAATGTCTTGAGTGCTTACTTGGTGCAAATTACTTAGCCGACCATGGCAAATGGATTGTGTCATTTCATTCCCTGATAGTCATACAATTAATGTATGTATTATTATGATATCCCATAATGCATACATGGAACAGAGCCTCAGAAGTAGTTATTTGCTCACCAAAATATGGTAGATGTGGAATTTGGACTCAGGTCTGATAGACTCCTAAATCACTCCTAGTGATTTTTACCACTGAATTAAAGTTGTGTACCTCTGGAGAGTAGATAGTTTCTAAAATTTCCTCAGCTCTAACGTTTTATAATTAAATTTTTGTCTGATGGCAAGCTTAACAGTTAAGATGGGTAGGAAGGAATGCCAGCCTGTTGAATGGAATTTCCCTGAAATAAGCCTGTTTTATGACACCAGTTCACTCATTCATTCACTCAGCATGTATTGAATGTTTGCTCTGTGCAAAGGCATTTTAGGCGTCACAGTGGAGTGAGCGCCCCTTCCATAGACTCTCCTGCAGCACTCAGAGAAGTCTTGGACTGGTTTGCCTGTTATGGAATGGGGCTTGGTGATAGAAGCCTGGTTTGTCCTCCACTGATAAAACTAAGACATACTCATATGAGTTTAGAGGCATCTTGAAGCCGTGGGATAGTAACACACATGAATCTTACCATTTTTGCCTGGGATTAATGATATAAAGGCTTTGGATTTGGGTATGGAAAATGGGTGCAATTATGGGTGTGTTGGTTGTACATATATATGGACATCACGTGTCATCAGCCTGCAGCTACCTGCCATTCCTCACTACTCCTTCTTTTCACAAACCAAACAAGTACCTTCTTACCTCTCCTGTGGATAAGCTCTTGACAGTGGCACTAGGGCCTCCCTCAATAAGTACATCATTGGCTAAACCAGTGGTTTCTCAGATATGCTCATTGAACAACCCTTAAGGTGGATTGACATTCCACTGCCCAGAATAGAATATGGTGTTCTTTAGAAATCGGGGGGAAAAAATAGGCCACCAGATGTACTTTCTTTAATTTAAATTGTTTATATATATATATATATGAACAATTGTTATATATGTGTATGTATACTTGTTCATATATATGAATGATTTAAAATTGAAGAGATAGATATATACACACACATATATATATATGTATATTTAAATTGTGGCTTCTGTTAGCAAGTAGTAAATTAAATTATTAGCAGATCCATACTGCAGGGAAATAACCAATCAGATTTCATTCAGTAGCTTGCTTTTTTGTAGATTTATGGTTGTGATTTTATATCTGCAGGTGTGTTTGCTGAAGAAAATATTTCTGCCACTTTATACAAAATTAAATTCATTTAATACCAATGCGGCATCTCTCAAATGTCTTAATACAGTTTTAATCTTGAATCGCATCAGAAGTATGAAATTAGAAACATACCCCAAAATCATTTGAAGATATAATTACTTTCATTTCCCTTATACTTTTGAGACTTTTGAAAAACAAGTATTTAGTTGTACTTATCTGTTTCTGTCTCTCTAAGGATAGCAAACACTGAAACACAATTCTTTTTAAAAGTCAGTATTAAAAATATATTGTCCAAGATGATCAAAACTAAGGAAGTGGCAAAGAAATTCAAAATTTAAACTTTCAAAGGGTGCTTTTTTTGTGAATGTGTAGTACTTGTTCTTCTGAAGGAATTAATCTTTTTAAAAATTTAATTAACTTATTTTTTATTGAAGTATACTTGGTTTACAGCCTTGTGTTAAATTTAGATTGATACAAAAGAGAAAATAAGCTGATTTTTTTTTTTTTTTTTACACAAATACCCTGAGCCACGGTGGAAAATAAATGGAAAACCTGAGGAATTTAGATCCTTTTGTTGTAAATTTAAATATTTTTAATTGTACAAATAATACAGGCTCATTGCAGAAACTCCAAAATTGAAAGGATTTAAAGAAAAAAGGAAAAATAACTCAAAATCCCATTTCTGATAAATCATCTCTGTAACATTTTTGAGGGTATCTTTTGAAACTTTTTTGTGACGGTGTGCATATAAATACAATGCAAGTATAAAATACCTTTAATTATTATATCAAACTACAAAACAGTTCTATAACATTTTTATTTAGTAATATAAGTATGATTACTCATCACCTAATAAAAATCTGCAGCATCATTTTTAATGGTTGAACAGCATTCTGTTATTTATTTAACCAGTCCCTACTGTTCAACATTTAGATTATTTCTGTTTTGCTCTGCTAAACAGTGAGACAAGCATCCTTGTTCATATGTCTTTGAGCATTTGTTTATTTCCTTAGAATGGACTTCTAGAACTTAAATGGCTGGTTGTCAGTTCTGGTACATACTGACATATTGTCTTCCAGAAAGGTTACCGTGCTTTTTATTTCTACCAAGAATTTAACATCCAATGTGGTTTCTTACACACACTCATCAGTACCAGTATTATCAATATCGATACCAGTATTATCAAGTTTTTTAAAACTTTGTCATTCTAGTCAGTAAAATATGACACCTGAATTATTTTATTTGTATTTCTTTGATTAATAATAGCAAGGTTGAACATATTTTCATATCTTTATTGGCTGTTAATACTTTTTAGTTTGTGACTTTATGACATCCATTTTTCATCGATGTATAACAACCTTTTATATATCAATGTGTTTATTTTGTTGTTTGTTGTAAATGCAATTTTTTTCTCTTCATTTATTAATTTTTATTTTGTGATGTGTTGAACTTCTTTAATACTGTCAAGTCTATTCAAAAACCCTTTAATGAACACAACAAATGTGGAAAATCAGTCATTCTCCTGCATTTTGTAATCAATATATTTCCTTTTGGGCAGTATGGAAATGTAGGTTCTTATTTCATCTTATGGTTGGAAAGAATCTATTCCCTCGGAAAGGGATTATCGTCTCCATGATGCAGTAATGGGAGATTTTATAGGGTAGGCAGGGTGTACAGAAGAAAAGACCCTAAATCACACTCCATTGGTGGTTGCCTTATTTATAAAAATGGCATTTGAGGTTGCGTGACTGCCATCAGGTAAGCAAAATTAATTTTTAGCATGAAATACTCCTATCAGCAAGAACAGCCTAGGATAGGCTAGCAGTAAGAAGTGAGGGGTTATGGGATTGGGGCATAGCCTCTGTTTCCTCCAGTGCAGCTGGAAATTTAAACTCTGGGGCTCCTGCTTGATCCAATCAGCCCAGCTAGTATGTGTTGCCAGGTAGGGTGAATAGACTCAGAAGTACAAGAGCTCATCCTTGGTCCCCTCTGGAAATGAGCAGAGAATACTGTGTCAAGCAGAGGTGATCAGTCCATGGTCTGGAGACTTGGATCTCCCCACATAGTCCTTAAAGTCAGGGTGAGACAAAATGCCAATACAAATTATATTGATGACAGTATCAATGAGGTGACATTGAGTCCTTTGACCCAACGTGTGTCTGCAGTGTGCCATCCATTAGTAAATGGACAAAGCCATTTGACAGATCTATCTGATACAATGAATGAATCTGACACTCAATAGTTTGAAAAACTGAAACTGTATCCATTTGTCAAGAACAGTGGCTACTTGTTCTGCTTTATTCCCCCTGGTAGAACTAGGTAACGTTGCAGGCAGTAAGACGTTCCGGCATTTCACCCTGGAGTAGCCCCAAAACTGAAGAAGCTGTCTTATCAGTAGTTAGCTCCTTGTCACCAAGAATATTAAAGTAGATTTGTATGATTAGCAAATTAAAGAGACTGTAGTGCCTACCACTACTGTATTCACTAAGGCACCCAAGTTATTCTAAAGAAATCCTAATAATACATTAGGACCGTTTTGAATATTTTTATTTGATTAGCCATAATCTTCTAGTTATAACATCCATCACCATTTTGACCACTGAAAGTTGGCCTTCTTTTCTTACAGCCTAGCCCTGTGGTCTTGGGCTAATCACTAACCTGCTTAGATACAATTTTCTTCTCTGTATAATAGAAACAATATTATATGCTATGAAGGACTGCAGGAAGATGAGCTGTAATGTTTATCAAGTGCCTAGTAAGTAGCCTGGCCCATAATAAATAGTTGGCTAATTGTAGATGTTAGTTTCATTTTTAGTTTTATTTCCAAACATTGCTCTTTACTTTTGGAACTCTAAAATTTGTTTTGAGAGTGGAGGACTTGTTTGGATTCCTCCAACACTCTCTGTATATTCTGTACTTCTATCCCTACATCATTTATATTAATGGAATAAATGATCTTTGGTCTGGTGATTCCAAGGTGACGAGGAGCTAAGTGGAGGTTCAGTGTACACCTGGAAGTATGGATTTTCATGCCCAGTGCAAATGTGGGAAAGGCATTATTCCCACATTATAAAGGGGGTAAAGACCTCCAACTTGAGGAGACTCTGGGTTGAGAGATGAGAGATTTACAGGTACTGTGTTTATCGTACAGGGTACCACAGGGGCTTTTATGTTCTGTAGCAAGAATTGGCACCTTATACCCTTGTAGTTAGAAGTAAAGCATACCACATAACTAATATCTAGTAAGCATTAGAGTTAGAATAAATACCATTTATTTAACGTTTCCTTTGTGTTAAGCATTTTACAGTTACAACATATGGATGGATACTATATTGTAATGGTTAAGAGTGTAGTTTTTTGAGCTAGATAATCCTGGATTGGAATCTCATCTTTATTACCTCTTTTCTTCCTGTTTTATCGAGGTATAATTGACAAAATTGTAAGGTAGTCAAAGAGTATATCATGATGATTTGATATACATATGCGTTGCAGAAGGATCCTTCCCATCACGTTAATTAATACATCTAACAGCTCATGACACTTTTTCCTTTTTTTCTTTTTTTGGTGAGAACACTTAAGTTCTATTCTCTCAGAAAATGTTAGTTATACAATACAGTGTTATTGACTGTAGTAACTATGTTATACAGTAGATCCTCAGACCTTATTCATGCTGCAGCTGAAAGTTTGTACCCTTTTACCAGTCCTCTCCTCTTTTTGCCACCCACACCCCAGCCCCTGGCAACCAGTTTTCTACTCTGTTTCTATGAGTGTGGCTTTTTTTCTTTTTAGATTCCATATATAAATGATATCGTTCGTATTTATCCTGTCTGGCTTATTTCATCAGCATAATGCACTCCTGTTTCATCTATATTGTCACAAATGAAAGGATCTCCTTCGTTTTTTTAAGGCTGAATAATATTCCATTACCTCTTAAATGAGTGACTTTTGGTACATTGTTTACACTTTCTAAGCCTCAGGGTTTCTTTTCTTCTGTAAAAAAAAAAAAATATATATATATATATATATATATACTAACAGGTTATTTTCTGATATGTGGAATGTTTGTTGAATCAACAAATAATGAGTTGAGATCATAAATGTGACACTTAGCACTATATTAATATTTATTAATACTGTCCCTGTTAATTTCTACAATAAATTTTATAATAAGTAACAATAATAATAGTACTACTAGTAGTTTTAGAAAATGCATAGGATGTGCCAGGCATCATGTACTGTACTACCCTCCTTCATGTGTACCACAAGTTACATGTGGATATCATCTTCCACGTTGTTTCCTTTAGAGAAAATTGAAGCTCAGCAAGATTGAGTAGCTTGCTCCAGATGTGAACTCAGGTCTGAATCACTCCACATATAGGTTCTAATGACTCCATGTCTTTAATTCCACATCTGCATTTGTTTGTTGTTGTTGTTTTTAACTTTCCAAGCATCTGATCTGAAATTCCTTTCTCTGGGGAATTTTCCACTTTGTGGGTCTTGGTGAGAAACAGAGCCTTCCTCTCGTTATACAAGCTGAACATGTCAGATACACTGTTTACTCACATGCTCAGTCTCCCTTACAGATGGAAAGCAGTCGGGCGACCTCGGGTTGGCCAACTGCACCCCTCTCTTGGATTTTGAATTACAAATAAATGATGTAAAGAAGCAAGGCCAGCAGTGCTGGGTCAACCTCCTGTTTCCTGTTGCTGCTTGGTAGCAAGGCCAGCTAGGACTTATAACATCACTTTGGCCTGATCCTATAATTGCAATAGCATAGCCTTGGCTTTCGGTTGTTTCGTCTGCTTCTAGTTACTGAGGCCTAACCATAAACTTACAAAAGTTTCCTTTCTGCTCAAATTAGCCGTATCTGGTTCCTGATGATTACAAATAAGACCTTTCCTGATATACAATGGTGACCTACTTATCCAGGCAGACGTAACATCGTCCTGGCAGGGACAGAGGGCAGGCAAGTTCCTTGAACAGCTGAACAAGAAGAAAAAGACCTAAGAAGGAAGAATTGAAGCCAGTTCTGCTTGTGTTATAATTCTACCCGCAGCTGCTTCTGTTTCACAGAGCACATGCTAAGGACCATGTCCCTTCCCCTGTAACAGACGAGCAAAGTAGACCCAGGCCTTCCAACCCAGAGACCAGCTGAGCTGTACCGTGGGCAATCTAGGATGTGAAAGACTTCACTCAATGTCTTTGTCACTTGACACATTGCTCCTCTCTTTGGGAAGTAGCTTCTTTGTGTGACAAGAATGTGCTAAACCAACAGTTAAGTGGACAGAGGTGAAAGATGCCAAAATTAGCTACAGAAAAAAGGCGTAAAGACTTGTATTTTCTGTTATTTGAAGGTGTTAAGACCCCACATAGAATATGAGTCCTTTAAAGGAAAGTTGTGAATGGCCCAGGGAATGTTGAATTTCCATGAGGGAATGTTGAATTTCCATGTGGCAATATGTTCTTGATCGGTCATGATGATGATGGACGGTAGCATCAGTAGCATTTATCAATGTTTCCTGGGTGAGAGGCACTTTATCCTACTGACCTTTTATCCCCATGACGACCCTGTGAAGTAGGAAATACTGTTTCAGCATCTTCAGGGTTTTTCTTTTTTCTTTTTTTTTTTATCAGGAATTTACCCTAGATCACAGTTGGGTGGTAGAACGACCAGAACTGGACACTGGCCTTTCCTGAATTCCCAGAGTGTGGTCTTAGCAGTTGTATTGCCTGATGCAGAGCCATGTTAATGTTGCCAAAGCAATGAAACGTGTACCTATTTCTAAGAGATTCTAACTCAGAAGCTCTGGGGTTAAGTGCAGAGCAGTTGAGTGTGATTGTCTTTACAGACAGTAGATAACTTAAGAGAAGTTGTTTAAAAGTATATTTGCATATTGCACTACACTGTCATATCCGTGATTGGTTAGCTATTGAGTAACTAACACAAATACCAATCCCATCTCTAATCTCATTCATCTCTTGTATGATATTTGACCTAATTGAGGCAGTTTTTTTTTTTGTTCTTTCCCACAAACACACATCGAACATCCAAAACATGCTTACCATTTGTGAGCATATTCTCTTAGTTATTTAGGAGTGGAGTAAGAGTGAGAGAGAAGGGCTTCCCTGGTGGCGCAGTGGTTGAGCGTCTGCCGGCCGATGCAGGGGACGTGGGTTCGTGCCCCGGTCCGGGAAGATCCCACATGCCGCGGAGTGGCTGGGCCCGTGAGCCGTGGCCGCTGAGCCTGCACGTCCGGAGCCTGTGCTCCGCAACGGGAGAGGCCACAACAGTGAGTGGCCCGCGTACCACAAAAAAAAAAGAAAAAGAAAAAAAAAAAAGAGTGAGAGAGAAAAAAGACACATAAATATGAAATACGGTCATCATTTTTTTAATATCCTTTATGTTGTTAATCCCTCTTAGTATTTACTGCCATTCACTCATTTGTATTATTTGGGGTATAGCAGTTTATTCCCACAGCATTTTTACATATGGCTTATCATTTGTATTCTATTTTAATAACACTAATAATTATAGACTATTGACAAACTCATCAGACCGTACATATTCATTTCAAAATCATGAAAATAAGGTGGAAAATGAGGTGTAAAGTGGAAAATCTATGTGTATGTTTTCATTGGTGGAATGAGGAGCTAACTGAATATCACTCCTTTAGCTTTTCCTTCAAATGGTGCACTTTTTCCTCCATGCATAGGAGTCACTTCCATTAGGTAAACAGTAGTCTTGAGGGCAAACCTCAGAAGTAGAAACAGGAGAACTTTTCAGTTATGGTAAAATCAAACATAGTTTTCTTCAGTAGTGAAAAAAAAATTCTTCATGAGAAGTTCAACCACCGTGAGTTCCATGGTGAAAAACTTTCCCCTTATAGATGCAACTTCCCCCAGAATTCTGAGAAATGTCGGTAGTAGAGAGGGGTGTTGCATACACCTGTTTCATTTGCCTCTGACTTTTCCTTCTCCTTTCTCTATTGACGTTCAAATCTATAGTGAAAGCACATAGTAAGCAGTCTAGGACAATTGATACGACATTTGATCTAAATCTCCAAAGTCTATTTTAGATGGGGATGCTATGAGAGTCACAGGAGGGGAAAAAATCTAGAATTATTCTTATGTGATCAAATGTACTAAAATAACAAAAGCAAATCTTATTTCTAGCTAATAAAATAGCATTCCTTATATGATGTCATATTATGGCAGAAAAGAAATATATGCGTCTATTTTCTTCTATATTAAAACTGCTAAGGAGTGGGGACTAATGAAATAAATCGTTTTGGGTTCAAGTTGTAGTTTTTAGTAGCCATCCTTCTTAGCAAGTTTTCCGAAGCAAATGTAGTTCGTTTACTGTCACCACTAAATGTGCAGTTGTGTAGATTTGTGGAAAAAAGTATTATCAAATATATATACTTTAAGATGATTTGTGTAAATTTATCTATTCATATTATTATTCTCCCCAAGTAAATCAAAATCTACTATATACTCTGTTTTTCTTCTATAGCTTAAAAGGGGAATGTATGTTGAAACTTATTCAAATATTTATTAGGTGTCTACTAAGTGCCAGGCACTCTACTAGGCAGTAGAGATGTTATATTAGCGGTGAAAAATGTCCTTGACCTCCAGAACTGATACTCTTGTAAGAGAAATACCGGGTCAAACTAAGTCAACAGTTTCTTTGCTACAGAGCTTTTCACGAGTCTTGTGAATTATGAGTCTCTGATAAGGGGATGTAGTGGACAACAGATCCCAAATTTATTTGAAATCTTTTCCTTCATGGACTGTCTCACAGGATTTATGATCCACTGAACACACCTTGAGAGACACTAGTATTCTGCAGTGGTTAGTTAATTGTTTTCTATTAAACAACTATATACTGAATCCGTGATATTATTCTGGATGTTTTGGAGGATACAATGATGTACATGGCCACTGTGATGATAAGGGGGTCCAGTTTAGTTAAGAAGAGAAACCACAGGAGTTATAACTTAATGTAACAAGGAAATACACAAACATATACATATATTTATATGTAAATTACTATTTATATAGTATACAATGTCTTCTGAAGAAGATAGAGTTGTTTGTAACTTGGGATCTCACAGGAGGTTTCACAGAGAAGGTAGACCCTGAGCTGGGCAGAATTTCAGTAAGTTAATTTGGTTCTGACTGTACGATAAAATCAGGTATTTGCACTGGTCAGTCTGACCTGGATGGAACAGCATTCCATTTGCAGGGAACAGTGTGATCAAACATGCAGTGGTGGAGATGGCCAGATTGTAATATTCCAGGACCTGGAAAGTGTTGAAACATCTGCTTTCTCCACGGTCTAGAAAAGTGAATCTCAAGTGAAATGCACGTATAATGGAGGCCAGTGCTCTTTGCTTTGTACACTGCTTTGATTCTACAGCATGCAACAATGTAGTGATCTGTTTCAGATTGTCATTATTCGAGAGGGTTCTTAGTAACAGGAGTGGAAAAGGAAGACCTCTCTTCCTGTGTTTCTGCCCTATGCTCTTAAGCCAGAAAAGGTACCAACATCACTGACCTGACCTTGTGTCAGGTATCTATCAGGATCTACTAGAATCATTCTAGTGAAAGGTAACTAGACGTCCAAAGGACTTAAAAGATACACTATAACCTTTGTATACTTTATCTACCTGGTGAAACAAAAATGTCACCTGAGTGGTCCCCTTCCCTAGAAATACCAGTATGTTTTTCCAGTGCATGGCAGAACTTTGCAGGTAAAACTGGGATAAAGGTGAAGAACAGTCTTAAAATTCTAGTCGTTGAACAGCACCTAACAAACAACAGGTTTTCAATAATCTTAGCAACAATATTGACAAATAATGACCATCAGCGTAACTGCTCTTTTGTGCCAAATACATTACCATATTACTTTTTTTCCTTCAGCTTTACAACTTGGGTTCTATTATTGTTTCCATTTTACAGATTAGGAAAGTGAGGCTCAGAGATGCTAAGTCACTTGGGCAAGGTCACAGAGCTTGTAGGAGATAAACCTGAAGCTTTACTGTTGGATCCTACAAACCAGACCATAAGTTAAGTCCTTCAAAATATACCTCAGAACATTTGAGTAAATTAATGAATAAATCCTCCTAGTCAGACTGACCAGATCATTATATTAGTTTCAGCTGTAAGTGGAGGAAAGTCATAATCATAGTTGGAGAGTTAATACAGTAATTTACTTGCTTTGAATTTTCTAAATGATGTTTAGCTGGTAGTTTCATGATGGTAACCATCGAATAAAAACAGGCATATTTTGGTGTTTGGAATAAGATCTCATATTGAGTAAAATACATATTGATTCCTAGACCTATATGATGTGAGTAACAGATGACATTGAGATGTCTTCTAGAAGTACTCCTGTGCAGTTCATCATGTCAACCCAGCTAATAATTTTAGAATCTTCAGAGTGAATAATATATGCAGCCATAAAGCATATTTCTAATCAATGCAAATAATGTTTTTCCTATGCTAAACCCAGAGTGAAGTTATAACACGCATCATAAGATTAATGGGCCATTTTTTCTTCATCACTTTGCTAAATTACTTAGTCTGGAAACCATTCAGAAGGTTGCGAATTGGAGCTGAGCAGTAGTAGTGAGACTGTGCCTCTGATGAAACTATTTCCACCCCGACCCCTACTGCTCCCTTCTTGGGAAAGAAGGCAACATTTCTCCTAGAAAAAGTCACAGGTTCATAAGCTGGCTTGTATAATACGTTTGGAGGAATAGTGTGTCTTTTAAGCAGAGCCTATCTCGGCATATAAAATAATTTTTACCTACCATTTAATGAAATTAACACTCACTTTGAGGCTAGGTCTTTTGCCATTTGACTCCTGGATCACGTCTATGGATATATATTTTTCTTGAGACGAAGTGTGAACCCAATATAGTATCCATCATTCAGTCTATCTAGCTGATGTACATCCTCTGAAGCACAAGCTCCCTGAGGCCAGGCACTTTATCTGCTCTATCAGTGTAGCCCTGATGCCTAGTGTCTAGCTTTTGGAGATTCTTAATAAACATTTGTACTGAATATGGTATGTATATGGTGAGCAAAAGTTGGCTTCCCATTTTACAGTCAAGGGTATCCCACTCATGTTCTGTGAACACTGGATAGCAGAATCTTACTATGTTATTTTTCTGTTCCCCTTGCAAGTTTCCTGAAAGGGCATTCCTGTCCTTAGAATGTCCATCTCCTCCCATCTTCCTGGAGAATAACTCTTCTTTCTTAAATACTTAGCCCCATTATTGACTCTTTAATTTTGAATGTATTACCTCCTTACAAACAGGAAAATGCAGTGCTTTTTTTTTTTTTTTCTGACAATTTATCACCAGAAAATTATTCTAACACCTGAAATTCTGGACCTACAATGCCTGGACTAGTGGTTCTCAAAGTCTGGTACCCAGACCAGCACATCAGCTGCACGTAGGAATTTTTAGAAGTGAAAGTCTTGGGCCCTGCTCCAGACCTACAGACTCGGACACTCTGGGGGTGGGGCCCACTACCTGTTTCAGCAAGCTCTCTTGGTGATGCTGATGCATACTCAAGTTTGAGAGCCACTGCTTAGACCTAGAACTTAAGGTTTAGGCTTTGGACAGATCTGAGTC